>NW_028274808.1:196274597-196429071 GCF_037043125.1 Eumetopias jubatus | reverse complement strand
GTCCTCGCTACAGTCAAAGGACAGCATTCAAATGATTTGACTGATAAAGAAAGGGCCTAATTCTTCGAATATTGCCCATGGCCTAATAGAGCTCCAGCACATGGCAGGCACACGCAATAGCACACTTTTCCTGAAAAAATCAATGCACTGAGTGGTGAATGAATAGTTACTGATTAATAACAACACGCACTTAGAGGGTGGAAGGATGAGGGTTCTAGAAAGAAAACCATACCAGGAAGAGGGGCCTGTCTGTATGGGGACCTACTGAGTCCACGTAAGACCTCTCCCCCAACCCTGAACACTCAGAGTCACCGCGAAAGGTTACCTGCCCTGCCCACTGTCCTCCATCTGTGTGGAGGGAACCAGGGCTCGTTTCCAGGTCTGTCTCCTCCTTCAACTCCCCTTCCCAGGCGTCCCTGTGGCACTCCTGAGCTCCCCCAAGTAATTGGACCCTGCAGAATTTTTCCAGGAATCCAGACGTGTTTGTGACAATGGTGGCTAACAGCAGTGCCTAAGACTAGACTTTTGTGCATCTTTATCTAACAAGACAGAAGGCCCTCCTAACTGGGTTTGTTTATGGGTTTCTACCCGGACCTACAAATTGCTGTCAGTGAATTCGGGGCCTGATGCAGTCCTGGGGCCTGACTGGCTTAAAATCCCATCTTGAGTGGAAGCTGATTAAGAGCGGCCTCAGAAGGGGCACCCCGGTGGCTCAGTCGGTTAGGCGTCTGCCTTCGGCTCGGGTCATGATCCCAGGGTCCTGTGCTCCCTGCTCAGCGGGAAGCCTGCTTCTCCCTCTCCCACTCCCCCTGCTTGTGTTCCCTCTCTCACTGTCTCTCTCTCTCTGTCAAATAAATAAATAAAATCTTTAAAAAAAAAAAAAAAGAGCAGCCTTAGGTCCCCTGGAGGGGCTGAAAGATAACTGGCAACACAGAGCAGAGCCTCCCCTCACCCCTACCCCAACCCTAAGGTGCCGCACCCTCTTCCTATCCAGTTGACAGCAGGTATTTATGCTCTGGGACCTGGAGACGCTCTTCTGCTTATAATGATGCTAATGGCTGGTGAGCCCGTGCTGCTTGCAGGAGCCGTAAATTAGGCCTGGAATTCTCAGGATAAACGTCTTCAGGATTTATTCCTGTAGCTGCTCTCATGAGGGCTGGGTTCAGAGTAATCACAAGGCCCAGAGGAAATGGTCCTGCACATATTTTTCCTGGAGCCAGGGTGCTGGGAGGAGTCGGCATGCGCCCTCCCGAAAGCTCACCAGAGAGGAAGGCACCCTCCCGAACGGAGACTTCTGATCCAGGAGGGAGCTGGCTGTGAGGAGGCGAGTATGTGGGGTGTTCTCCTGGTCAAGCTTCCTGGCAAAGGTGTTACTCTGCCCACTCCTGCTTCAGGACCTAGCTCTAGCCATGACCGAGGCAATGCAAAGGGCCTGGGGTTTGGGAGCTGGAGGTGGGCTCGGAAGCCAGCTGGAGGACACTGAGCAGGTTCCTCGCCTCTCAGAACCACAAGGCCTTCATTTGTAAAATGGCAGCTCAATGAATAGGAAGCCAGCCCGCTCCTGTTTGTGGCTTGTACCAGTCTGCTCAGGCGACCATATCAAAATCCCAGACTGGAGGCTTAAACAACAAACATTTCTTCTCTCATAGTTTGGAGGCTGGAAGCCTGGGATCCCTGTGAGGGCAGGTTGGACTCTCCGGAGGCCTCTCTCCTTGACGTGTAGACGGCCAGCTTCTCCCCGTGTCCTCACGTGGTGGTCCTTCTGTGTCCTGATCTCCTCCCATAAGGACACCTGTCAGATTAGATTACAGCTCACACTAATGACCTCATTTAACCTTAAGTATCTTTTAAACACCCTGTCTTCAAAGATAATCACATTTTGAGGTGCTGGGGGTTAGGACTTCAACATATGGATTTAGGGGGACATACTCAGCCCATAGCAGGTGCTCACTGAATTGTCTCATCCGCTCTCTCGAGGGCCTTGGACCATTCTTCCTCAGCAGCCACACCCACCAGATGCTCTAAAAGATGCATTTCCCAGGGAAAGGAAAAAGGATCCCTGTTTTTGAGCACCTACTATGTGTCTGTCAGACACTGTGCCAAATGATGTGTGTTCATGTCTTTGAGTGGAACCCAGTGTGTTAAGGGGTTTCTCCCTCATGTATTTTGTGTTCCAGTGGGAGTAGAGAAAGGAAATTTCACCATGGGCTAGGAGCTTGTTTGTTTGGTTTTTTTTTAAGATTTTATTTATTTGACAGAGAGAGAGTGAGAGAGCACAGGCAGGGGGAAGTGGCAGAGGGAGAGAGAGAAGTAGACTCCCCACTGAGCAGGGAGCCCTATGTGGGGCTCAGTCCCAGGACCCTGAGATCATGACCTGAGCCGAAGGCAGACGCTTCACCAACTGAGCCACCCAGACACCCCTGGAGTTTGGTTTAGATGAACTCTCAGGCCCCTAGGGATCTGGGAAAATGGGCTTTGTTTAAATCTATTCATTCATCCAAGGAACACACATTGAGGTTCTACTATGGCCAGGATTGTTTTAGGCACACAATGTGCAAAAATCTCTGGAGTGGAAATTGCATTCTAGTGGAAGGAGATAGACAACAGTAGGCATAGTAAGTGAATTATATAATATGGTAGGGGAAGCAGGTGCTAAGAGGAAAATCTGGCAGGTACAGGAGATTGGCAGTGCCTTCCAAGGTGGCTGGGGGAGTTATGCCTTAAATATAGGGCAGCTGAGGATGAGGCTGAGCAAGATTTGAGGTGGGGAGGGAGTTAGCCAAGCAGATATTCGAAGGAAGAGAATTCCTGGTATAGGAAACAGCCAGTGCAAAGGCCCTGTGGCCGAGGCATGCCTAGTGCGATCAGGGCAATGGCAGAGAGGGCAGTGTGTCTGGATAGATGGAGCAAAGTGGAGTCATGGGAAGAGGGTTTGGGGAGGTAGTGAGGCCCCCCATAGGTTGGGCTCTAGCAGGCCTTTTGCCTTTCCCCTCAGAGAAATGAGAAGCACTGAAGGGTGAGGATTAATGAGAGGAAGAGTCAGAGTTGGCGAAATTCGGAAAAACAGGATGAAAAATCATGTCAAGAGCTTCCCCACCATAGAGATCATCTGCTGGCAGATCACTGAGCAGTGACTGCTTTCAATGTTAGGTCTCTAGCCCATTCCTGGGGAAGCCAGAGGCCATTTTAAAAACTGGAATACCAACATTGAAAATCTTTCCCAATTTAAAATAGAGTATTGGGGCGCCTGCGTGGCTTAGTCGGTTGAGCGTCTACCTTCAGCTCAGATCATGATCCCGGGGTCCTGGGATCGAGCCCTGCTTCGGGCTCCCTGCTCAGCGGGAAGCCTGCTTCTCTCTCTCTCCCTCTGCTCCTCCCCCCTGTTCATGCTCTTTCTCAAATAAATGAATAAAAGCCTTTTTAAAAAATAAGTAAAAAATAAAAATAAAATAAAGAGTATCAGGTAGTATCAGTGTGGACTAACACAGAGAGCCCCGATAAATCATTTACAAAAAAAAAAAAAAGGTCACAAAACAGCAGATGGCAAGTAGTCCAGTAGTGGTTAAATGTCGAGTTCTGAAAGCCGACTACCAGAATCCCAAGGCTGCTTCTTGCCATGTAACCTCATGCTATGTAGCTTCGCCCACACGATCTTATTCTTGTTTATAAACGTGGATTGATATACGTAGGTACATCTCTAGGCATAGAACTGAAGATCGGGGAGGATCGTCACCGAACCAGGAAGGTGGTCGTCTGGGGTGGAGGGGAACAGAACTATGTTGCCCTGGGGCCCCCTCTCCGTGGACCCCAGAGCCTTGAGACTAAGAAGGCTCCCAGACACACTTGCACCCCTCCCCACCTCCCAGCCTCCCTCACCCCCAGTGGATCTTCTGCAAACAGATAAGGAGACTGTGCTCCCCCTCGGGAGCAATGGGCAGTAAACTGCTGATTTACAGGAACTCCTCCAGCTCCTCATCCCTGAGATCCGTGCCAGGCTGCTAATCACGCCCAGGGCGGGAACGGGTCAATAGCACCCTCAGCCCATTGGAATCTGACTTTCAGGAAAAAAGTGCAAAATGGACAGGAGAATCAGCTCATCAGAATGAGCTGATTCTCTGTGTCTGGACCTCAGTACACGGACAAACACATTTCCGGTGACTCACTTCAGACAGGAGCCACGGATCCTGGTGTGTGACTCAGACAGCGTTTCCACAAGCATTTGCATTAGTGGCCATCATGGGCTGAATTGTGTCCCCCCCTTACCGCCCACCCCAAGTTCACATACTGAAGTCTTAACTCTTAGTACCTCAAAATGGGACTATATTTGACGATAGAGTTTTTAAAGAGGTATTTAAGGTCCAAAATTGGAAGTTTTGGGGGCACCTGGGTGGCTCAGTGGGTTAAGCCACCAACTCTTGGTTTTGGCTCCGGTCATGATCTCAGGGTCTGGGGATCAAGCCCCGCGTCAGGCTCCATGTTCAGTGGGGAGTCGGCTTGAAGATTCTCTTCCTCAGTCCCTCCCCCTACTCGCTCGCTCTCTCTCTCTACAATAATAAATATATAAGTTTAAAAAAAATAATAATTAGAGGGGCACCTGGGTGGCTCAGTCAGTTAAGCATCTGCCTTCAGGCAGGTCATGATCCCAGGGTCCTGGGATTGAGTCCCGCGTCGGGCTCCTTGCACAGTGGAGAGCCTGCTTCTCCCTCTACCGCCCACTCCCCCTGCTTGTGCTCTCTCGCTCGCTCTCTCTGTCAAATGAATAAATAAAATCTTTAGAAAAAAATAAAAAACAAAATAAAAATTGGAAGTTGTAAAAAAAAAAAAAAAAGTAACTGGAAGCGGTGGCCTCCCTGGGCCCACGCTCCGTCCTGGTTGAGGCTGGGTGTAGCTGTCCACTTCGGACAGGCCATCGCCCCCACCAGCCTCACTCCCTGACCGTGACTTTCCAGCCCCTTCTGTATGTGAGTCTACCACCCTCAACCGCCGATCCTGGCTGCAACCCTCGGGACAGAGATTTTATTAAACACAGAGGCCCAAGACCATTCATCTAGTGAGACATGAGACCTCAGGGCACCATTTCCTGCCTACCCAAGAGAATTATCACCAATAATAATAATTTCTCCTGTAGTCGCTCTTAACACTTGCTATATCCCCCACCCCAGACCCCATAGATTTGTATGGATTGTCTTATTTAATCTTCAGAACTACCCAGTGAAGCTTAATATGATCCCCGTTTTTACAGATGATGACCAGACCTCCTTGGTGAGCTGCCCAGCCGGCATCCCACAGCCCGGAAGTGGAAGAACTACCCAAGGCCAAGTCCATTGGACTTTCCCGCCATGTTCTCATTTGTAAAGAGATGGGCCTTGGATGGAAGGAAGCAGCCTGGGGTGGGAGGCAGGAGTCAGGAACCCTCCGTCTCGGGGAGTAATGTCAGTGCTCACAAGGCACCCGCCAAGCACGAATGGACAGGACAAGGGCCTTGGGCTCCCCCTGGCACGTTAATTGGGAGGATCAGATACCACCAGGTATCGCCAATGGGAAAAGAGTTCTTTGACTAAGGAAAGAAATCTTATTCTGCAGCCCCCAAGCAAGCAAAACACAAACCATAGGAAAAACCAACATTTAAAAAAAAAAAAAAAAATTAGGGAAGGTTCCAGCCCTTTACACTGGGGCTTCTGTCTCCAGGAACCAGGCCCCCCGCCTTCCTCCGGATCTCAGTGACTCGCCTCTGTACGTGCAGATAGGCAGCAGGGAGGGATGCGGGCAGCAAACCGGAGGCTGGGCGTGGCCCAGGGGTGCCTCTCTCTCAGCCTCTGCCTCTCATCTGCACAACGGAGCTAGTGGCTCGTACCTCCCAAGGCTCTGCACAAGATCCCTCTGATACCACCATCTCTGAGGCCCGCCGGAGCCAAGATGCTGTGGTTTCTCTTGTGGTTCAAAGAGCCAAAAGGGGAGGTTTGGGGAAGGACTGGAAGCCAAATGTCCCCATGTGCCGCCAGGTGCAAGACCCAGCCTCCGCTCCCGGTTCCCATGAGGAATTGAGAGGGCCTTCCACGCATTTCTCAGAGGGAGGGCCCCTCTGTGGCTTCACAGGACCACCTGTCCCAGGCTCACCCTCAACCTGGCATAAGCTCAGCGCGGCCAGTCCCCTGCAGCCCCCGGAGCCTGCCACTGCTTGGCCGCACCTCCTCCCTTCACCCACGACAATAACGATGACAATGACAAGAGCTGCGAACATTTACTATGTGCTTGCTAGACCGAACCGATGTTATGAATCAGGACACCGAGGCACAGCAAGTGTAAGTGGTGTGCCCAAGGTGACCAGACAGTGACGGCCAGGATTTGAACCCAGACACTCGGGCTATAGGGCTGTCTGTCTTCTGCCTCATCTACCTGCAGACCCTTCAAGTTCCAGTTCAAATTCCAGCCCCTCTCCGAAGCCTGTCACAGCCACCTCTAACCATGGCAGAACTTGATTCTATCCCTCTTTGTGCCACTTCTGGAGCCCCCAAGAATCGAGTGTCTACCATACACCAGGCATTTTACATACCAGGTCATGACCCACCACCAAAGTCACCGTTACTATCCTCCCCATTTAATGGTAGGGACCTGAGACTTGGGGACATTTAAGTGACTTGACCAAGGCTGCAGGGCTAATCCATACTAGAGGCAGGATTTGAACTCAGGTCCACCTGACTCCAAGCCCTTGGTCTGCCACTGTTATATGCAGCGTGCCTCTCAAGTGCTGTGGCCGTCACTTGTCACACTGAGGTACAACTTGCCTTTACAGGACTGCCTTTGGGATGCGGCTCATGCCTGACCCACCCTGGATGCCAGGAGCCAGCCCTGGGCCTGGAAAGAGCCAGCCCTGGGGATCTGGGTGCCAGATGCCCAAGGCAAGGGCGCTGAGTGGAAGATGCTGAGTGACACTCACATGGCCAGCTTCATTCATTCATTCATTCATTCATTCATTCATTCCACTGGCAAATGTTTATGGAGCGTTTGCAGCAGGTCAAGCCCTGTTCTGGACACCGGGAAAAGACCAGAGAACAAAATAGAACCATCTCTGCCCGCATGGAGCTTGTATTCCACTGGGCAGTCACCCAAACAAGAGACAGCTATATCAGCTGGGTGGTGGTGAGCTCTGTGAAGGGAACTAAGGCCACGAGGTGATGGGTGCAGGGGTGGGGCTCCCCGTTTCCTGTCAGGGTCAGGGAAGACCTTCTGCTCAGAGGGTGTTTGAGCAGAGACTTGAAGGGAGTGAGAAATGGGGAGTCTGGGGTTTCTGGCCAGAGAGCAGCAGTGAAAGGACATTTGAAGACGGGGCAGATGCTGGTCGCTGCCCCAGGGAGAGAGCGGGGGCAGTTCCCAGCGAGGTGCATCAGCACAGGGTCGGGGGTGGGGGAGAATGCCCCCAAAGCTGAGCCTGGAAATCACCGAGCCCAGACCCAGTGAGTCCCTTCTTCACCCGGGGATGTCTGGGTCCTTTATGGGCTGGTGCACCTTCTGCAGGCTCAGGGCTGGGACAGCACACACGGTGCTCCCCAGTGTCTCGGATGCCTGAACTTTGGGAGGAGGAAAAGCAAACCCTGGAAAACACATTGGCGGGGTGGAAAAGCGATTATCGGCAAGAGCTGTTTTCTGAGCTAGAAAGGAGGAGGTGGTCTCCAACCTGAGAGTTGTGGTCCTGGGGAAGCCAGCCCGGGTCCGCAGGGAGGCACACCTCCGGGCTTCCTGAGCAGCTGCCCTTGGAAGAGCTTGGAGGCAAAACAAAGCCTGTGAACGTGAGCAAGGGCCTCAGCCACCCCAAGCCTCAGCTTGATACAGCACTGCCTCCCCGGAGTTTTGTGAGGCTTCGGTGACTCACCCGGGGGAACGGTCCGGGAAACTCTAAGTGCTGAGCAAGCATGAGTCAGTCCTGCCTCTTGGTAAGATATTAACTTTCTCAGAATACATTTGCATCCTAACGGGGAATCAGGAAAGGCAAAACCTTAGTCAAAAGAGGGACTTTAAGGATACAAAACTGACCCGAAGGCAATAATAATGATGAATAATAAAAACATCAAAAACAACAAACTGCGGGGCCCCTGGCTTCCTCAGTCAGTAGAGTATGCAACTCTTGGCCTCAGGGTTGTGAGTTCAAGCCCCACGTCGGGTGCAGAGATTAATAAATTAATTAATTAATTAATTAATTAATTAACGGATTTTTAAAAGTGGCTCTTCACTTCCCGGTAGTCCGCCTGGAGCCTTTACAAATATGTCCATTAGCTGTGACCCTGCGGGATAGACATTAGCATCTTTTTTTTACAGATGGGGAAGCCAAGCCTCAGAGAGGTTAAGTAACCCGTCCAAGGCCACACAGCAGGCAAGAACGCCATTGGGAAGATATTCATTCCTTCAGGAAATATCTGCCTCCTGACTTCCCCGTCCTGTTCCCTGATGTTCTGCTGACACTGGCCCCACCACTGCAGGGACGCGGCGTGCGTGATGATACCGAGATGCAGAAGGTGCTGAGGGACCAGACTTGGGCCCAGAGGAAAGGACAGCTGCCTGGAGGAGGCGAGACTGATGCTGAGCTTTGAAAATGAGTAATTCAGGAGGAGAGGGAGAAGGGCATCCCAGAGCAAAGGAACAGCTTGACGCCCTGCGGGGAAACAGCAGGCTGGGTGCTGCGAGTCATACTCATCTCCTGTCCTACAGCGTCTGCCCCCACTGCTAATGCCTGGACAGTGAGGGGTCCCCGGGGAAAAAATGGGCTCACTCTTCTCCTACCTTTGAAAATGGATAGAAGGGCAAACCCTGGACTAGAGTTCTGGCGCTGGCTCTGCCACCCAGGAGCAGTGTGACCTCAGCAAAAAAAAAAAAAAAAAGTTGTGCCTCAGTTTCCCCAGAGAGGGCATGGGTTTTGGACAGTGGTTTTCAAAATGCGGTCCCCAATCCAGCAACATCACCTGGGATCTTACGGGAAACACACATGATCAGGCCTCCCCCTAGGTCTGCTGTGCAATCAGGAACTCTATTTTAACAAACCCTTCAGGGGATTCTGATGCCTGAGAGAGTTCCAGCACCACTGGATGCTTGCTACCCCCGAGGAGCCGAGGAGCGGGCCACTGGGACCAGCAGCACCCACAACACCAGGGAGCCTGTTAGAAGAAGTGCAGAGTCCCTGGCCCCCCTTTCTCCACCCCACCCCCCACTCCAGGGCTCCCAGAATCAGAATCTGCATTTCACCAGAGCCCCAGGGGCTCACGTGCCTATTAACATTTGAAAAGCGAGTCCCAGAGCGGGATGACACCTCCTCACAGCTGTAAAACCCTATCAGGCTCTCCTGGGAAAATCTCCCAACCTTTTATTTCTCTTTCTGCGAAAACTTCCAGGCGGGAGGGAAGCCCGTCGGGCTCAATTAGGGCCTCGGGTCCCTTTGATCCTCTCCAATCTCCTGATAAGAACCCGGGGGGCAAGGGGCAAGGGGGCAGCCCTCTCGCTGCGAGGGGCAAGCGCTTTCCTCCAGGAGGCAGGAAGCCCAACAGAACTCTTCTGCCGGCTCAGCCCAGGAATGTCCCCTCGCGAGCCTCTGGAATTGGGAAGAAATTCTCGGCGAATTCCACGGCCATCCCAAGCCAGTGCGAAAACTCGAGAGCAGCCCAGGGTGGTGCGGCCCGGCTCGAAACCGAGTTCAAAACAATTACCAGCCAACATGTGTTTCCTATGAACGGTGCAAGTGTTAAAACGGATTTAATTTTCTTTTGTAAATAAAGAGGCCCATCCAGACCAGTCAGTTTATCTCCCTGGGAGAGATGAAAGTGTTTCATCTGCCAGTAGCCTCTGCCCGCTGTGGATGTGGGGGGCAGCTATCTGGACCCCATGTGTTCTCTATCTTGTAATCCAGAATCATCTTTCCCATGTGGGACTGTTTGGGCATCGTGGGGTCCTTTCTCCCAGCCTTCGTCCGAGTTATCTAAAATGCTGCTCTTTCTTTCTTTCTTTCTTTCTTTCTTTCTTTCTTTCTTTCTTTCTTTCTTTCTTTCTTTCTTTCCTTCAACATATTAGTGATTCATAAACAGTAAAATTAGTCTGCTAGGGGCTAGTGGAGGTATTCGTCCTGGTGGCGCCTGCTTTCCTGGGTTAGTAGTTAAAATAAATCATTGCTGTCACAATGGAATTCAGGCCGAAAAATCACCTGTAGGAATCCCCACCCCCTCCGGCTCCACCTCCCCTAGGCCCCCAGAGCATCCAGGATCAAAGCTACCTTCCCCACTCCAGCTGAGGGGGTAAAGGGGAGGGGAGGAGGGAGGGAAGTCCCAGCAGTTATACCAAACCAGGAAATTAATGTTTCTGCTCTATTGTTGAAGCTGGAAGCACAAAAGTATGAGGCCAATTTATGATATTAGTGTTTCTAAAGCGAAATATGATTAACCACTTCATTATGTAAAGCTATGTTTCCACTTAACTTCCTCGTGCTGGCATCCAGAACTCGTTTGGGGTTGTTGGGTTTTTTTTTTTAACTGCAAATTTAATAAATTCCGACATGCCCAAACTTCCTGACTTCCACTGTCCACCGCTGGTATCTCTGGAAACCTCAATAGTGGGAGATAACTCGTCCAGGCTGCTCTGCCTACCTTGGCGACCCATGCCATAATCCGGGATCAGGCAAATAAGCTTTCATCTTCGGAGCACTTAAGTTAATTACATGGAGGCTGGTGGAGGCTCCGAGCCGGTTCTGCGCACAGCCCTCCCGAAGCCAAACATCATAGGATCCAGATGCAAACCCTTGGCAGCTTAAGCCCAACAAATTTCCTTTGTCAAGAAATGCAAACAGCCAAACACTGCAGCGGAGGCTACTTTGGTGAGTGGGTGTCCTTCTGGAGCCCTAGGCCTGCAGGACGGGGGCCAGAAGCACCGACCACAAACCGTCACAGAGCATGAACTGTCAGGGCCTACCTGGTTCCCAGGCGTAGGATGAGCTGCTTTATTTTGTTTGGGATCAAAATGGCTTGTGCACCCTTTAATCCAACCCGAGGTATTTTGACAATTTGCGGATCCGTCCCAGGAGCGGGAACGCCAGGAGGACGCATGGGGGCTCGCTCCCACCCTGCTGACTTTCCCAAGTCAGCTCCTGTACCTTTCTCTTTCTGGCTCCTTCCAAACTGTCCTAGCTTAAATAGTCACTTCGGATGGATGCCTCCCACCCTCGTCTCTGTGTTCTCTCCCCTCTGTGCACCGCACATCCCGCGCTTATCATTTGGGATCTTCCTTGTAGGGCAGTCTTCTTCCCTGGCTTCATGTTCTGTGTTCCACCGGAGAGACGTCTGTGGTCCTCTCCATGCCCCCCTTCTCTGCAGGGTGGCTTGGACTGGGTGGGTGAATCTGCCTGATTCCGGGGGGCAGCCAACTGGGCAGGAGCGAGACATGTTCACGAACACTGCTTTTATATGCCACAGAGCTGGTATACTGACTCCAGTGGATCCAGAGCTCAAGTGCAGAGCAGAGGGGTGAGCTCGATGAGCTTCCTGTTGTGGGTTGCCTTGTATTCCCCCAAAAAGTGTGTTCAAACCCCAACCCCCACTCCCTGGGAACGTGACCTCACTTATTATTACTTGGAAATAAGGTATATGCGGATGTCATCAAGGTAAACGAGAGCATACTGCATTAGGGTGGGCTCTAACCACACTGACTGATGTCCTCGGAAGAAGAGAGAAATGTGGACACACGGAGAGCGGACTGAAGCAGCTACGAGCCGGGAACACCAAAGATTGCCAACAACAACCAAAAGCTGAAAGAGGCAGGGAACATCCTCCCCTGGAGCCTTCGGAGGGAGCATGGCCCCAACCGCACCTTGACTTTGGACTTCCAGCCTCTGGAATAAGGAATAAATGTCTGCTGTTTTAAGCCACCGAGTTTATGGTCATTTGTGACAGTGGCCCCAGGAAACCAGGACGCCTCCTAACACTTCAGCACAAATCGCCCGTCTGTGCTCCCACCCAAACTGGGAGCACAGTGAAGTGGGGGGCGGGCAGCGTCTTCCCCAGCTCAGCCCACTCTCCTCCTGGCGCGCCGGAGGGCTTTCTGTATGAGCAGCGAAGCCTGCAAGCGCTCAGCTTGTCATATGGGCTACGGTCCTGCCTGGCCGCCTGTATTCCATCACTGGCTGCGCGGGTCCCCTTCTCTGTGCCTTGCCACACCAGGGCTCTGGTTCTGCCCTGCCAGCCTCTGGCCCTCGGCCAGGACTGCTGTCTCTCCCTGCAGCCCGTCCCTCTTCAGGCCTGGCCAGCTGCCACCGACTTTCAAGACCCAACCCTCCAGGGCTCCAGGAGATTCCCTGACCCCCTGCAGCCTGGCTCCAGGTGGGGGGGGGGAACCTCCCCCTGTGTCCCCACTGCTCCTCCCTAGGGTGCCTGTCCCAGCACTGGCATTGCCCACTTGCCTTGTCCAGCACTACCATCACCTGAAGGCATCGGGAATCACCCGCCTCCCAGCACGCAGTGTCTGCAGGTTGCGTGAATAAATGATTAATAACAGGTGGACGCGGCACGCTCTGCAAACACACGCTGCCCATGAAACTCAGCCTGCCCTCAAAGACCACAGCCCTCCACCTAAGAACAGAAACGGGAAGGAAAACCACAGCATGGCCTGCTGTCCCCTAAAAGGGCGAAGATAAATAAAGACAAAAGCCCTCTGAATTCCTTAAGTTGGCCCATTTAAGCCCGGCTTGAAACATATCACTTAAGCCTTTGCTTTTGGTGTTTGCACGTAAGAAATCATACTTTGTCTGTTTGGAGAACATTTCCTCTCTTTATGGGTTCCCAAAGCCACCTTATCAGCCTGTATTTTTGATTGTTTGCTTTCTTCTGAGGGAATATTGTTGCTGGCAGGAACAGAGATATGATTAATTAATTCCTTGAAGGCAATTAGCTTGAGAGGACCGAAGGGGACGCGTGCACTGGAGAATGTCATTGCATTGACACTGGGAGGAAAGTTCCAGATGCAGGTTGGTGTTTCATTTACAGAAGGAGATCTCTGAGCCCTTTCTAAAATACAACAGCCACTAACTTAACGTTTCCCTGTTGAGCACAAGCCATCGGAAGGGGAGCCCAGCTGTCTTTCCTTGATATAAAAGACCCACTTTCATACTGAACTCTTTCTGAGCCTCAAATATGTGGCTCTCTGGTGTTCCTTCTGCCTGAAACCCCATTCCCGACCTGCTTTGTCCCTATTGCTTCTGCAGATCTCAGCCAAAATGTCCCTTCTTCAGGGAAGCCTTTGATTCCATTCCTGCTCAGCAGCCCCTGCAGGCTCGTGGGTGTGTGAGGGTCCCTAGGTGAAACCAGTATATTTGCCCTGGCCACATTGTACCCCAGCATATAGCATAAAACCTGGCACAGAGGGGCTCTCAATATCCTGAAAGTTAAACAGCTTGGCCAGCTCCCCACAGCCCCTGTTTTAGTGAGGGGCACAAACCAAGTATAACCAACCATTCAGGTCTGGAAGCTGTAACAGAAACCCAGAATAATAGAAGCTTAACAAGATAGAGACTCATCTCTCTCTTATCAGGGATCCAAGCTCCCCCTTCTTGCTCTGCTTTAACAGGAAACTTCCACCTCATGGCCCAAGATGGTGCCCCCGGCTCCTGCCTTCACATCTACTCTCTAGCCAGTGAGAAGAAAGGGGACAGAGAAGGGTATGCTCCCTCATTTAAGGGCATGCCCTGGCAGTTGCACACATCACCTCTGCTTGCATCCCATTGGCCGGAACTTGACCACATGGCCGTACCAGTCTACAAGGGAGTCTGGGAAAGTAGTCACTGTGTGGTCACATGCCCAGCTAAAAATTCAATTACTGTAGAAGAAGGCCAGAGAGGATACAAGGGGACAGTGGGCCAATTCTGCCTCCCCTGGAATCATCCTGAGCAACCTCCCTGTCCTCACCTCACAGATATTCTTCTACCCCTTGCTGCATCCTTGACTTTGGTTTTCACCTGCCAGCTGTATTTTGCTTGCTCGCCTGCCCCCTACCATGGCCTGGGATCCAGCCACCTGTACCCCTCAGCTGAAATGCTGCAGTGGCCTCCTCCCCTCTCTGGTCCCTCCACCCTTGCCATGGCTACACCTCCCCCCACCCCGCCATTCTAACCTCCCGATCTGAGTGTCTATCTGGTAAAAGCCTGTGACGGGCAGCTGGGAGGATCTATCAAAAGCGAAAATTCATACTGTCTTTCACCCCGCAGTTCTCTATCTGGTTGATCCTACCATCGTCTTCCTCTGTGCTGCCGCTGATACCATAAACAGAGGGGCTTTTAAGCAATAGATATTTACTGCTCACAGTTCTGGAGGTCGAAGTCCAAGATCAGGGTGACGCACCGTTGGGTTCTGGTGAGGGCTCTCTCCCGGGCTGCAGACAGCCAGCTTCTTGCTGTGTCCTCACATGGTGCAAGGGAAGGAGCTCTGGGGGGCTTCCTTTAGAAGGCACTAATCTCACTCACGGGCGCTCCACCCTCCTGAACTAATAATCCCCTCCCAAAGGCCCCACCTCCTAATACCATCACCTGGGGTGTTAGTCAACATACAAATTGAGGGGACCCATCAGACCACAGCAACCATGTTGCTGGTGAATTTCTCCCACAGTCTTGCTCGGGTACAGGCAAAATGCTGTTAAACATCACAGGACAATGTTATTCAATGCTGTGCTGCTTATAATAAGGAATGATGGGAACACCCCAAAGCCACCAATCTGGGATTGTGAATTAATCATAGCACACCCGTACATTGAAACCCCATGCTGCTACTTAGAAAAGAGAAAGAGAGAGAGAGAGGGAGAAGGATTTCGTGTTCTGATATGGAAAGATCTTCAAGATACACTATTAGAAAGTAGATTAATGGTTGCCAGAGTGTTGAGGGCAGGAGGGCATGAGAGTGACTATTAACTTGGGGTTTCTTTTGGGGGTGACGAAGTGTTCTAGAATTGGACACCAGTGATGGTTGTGCAACTGTGTGACTACAGTTGACTCTTGAACGACACGGGTTTAAACTGTGCAGGTCCATTTACACACTGATTTTTTTCAGTAAATATTGTACTCTAAATGTATTTTTTCTTCCTTATGATTTTCTTTTTTAAATTTTCTTAAAACATCTTTTCTCTAGCTTCCTTTATTGAGAGAATACAGTATATAATACATTTAACATACAAAATATGTATTAATATTCTGTATTAATTAGTGTGTTCATGTTATCAGTAAGGCTTGTGGTCAAAGGTAGGCTATTAAGTAGTTAAGTTTCGGGAGAGTCAAAAGTTATATGCAAATTTTCGAGTGTACAGAGGTTCAGTGCCCCTCATACCCAAGTGGTTCAAGGGTCAGCACGATACGAAAAACCCACTGAACTGTACACTTCATTTATTTATTTATTTATTTTTATTCATTTATTATCCACTCCCGGCATGGAGCCCAACACAGGGCTTGAACTCAAAACCTGATCAAGACCTGAGCCGAGATCAAGAATCAGATGCTTAACCAACCGAGCCACCCAGGCACCTCCAAACTGTATACTTCATTATTTTTGTAAAGGTTTTATTTATTTATTTGAGAGAGAGAACATGAGTGGGGGAACGGGCAGAGAGAGCAAGCGAACATGAGTGGGGGAGGGGCGGGGGAGAGAGAGAATCTCAATTTGACTCCCCGCTGAGCATGAAGCCCGACTCGGGGATCAATCCCAGAAGCCTGAGATGATGACCTGAGCCGAAATCAAAAGTCCGATGCTTGACTGATGGAGCCAGGCATCCCCAAGCTGTATTCTTTAAAGGAGCGATTTTTTCAGTCTCCAGTGAGAAAAAGCCAGGTAGAGAACAGTGCCAGAATATTTTGTGTGAAGAAGGAAAACCAGAATCTTTCCTCACAGTTGTCTGCCTGCCCTTCAACTCTGTGAGGCTGCACAAAACCTCCCCCAGGAGATGGGTGGGGGAGGGGTGGGAGGCTTTGGACTTGGACTTTGGAGATGACGTTGGAACATGTCGGAACTTTTGGGTCCTTTGGGATGGAATGAATGTATTGTTCACGAGAACAGGCCATGGATTTTGAGGGGCCGGGTGTAATGCTGTGGTCTGAACGTCTGTGTTCCCCAAAATTCATAACGCTGAAACCTAAGCCTCAGGTGATGGTATGAGGGGGTGGGGCCTTTGGGAGGGGATTTTGAGTTCAGGAGGGTGGAGCCCCCGTGACTGAGATCAGTGCCTTCGATAGAGGCTCCACAGCGCCCCCTCCCTTCCCCCATGAGGACACAGCAAGAAGTCGGCTGTCTGCAGCCCCGAAGACAGCCCTCACCCAACCAACCGTGCTAGCACCTTGATCTTGCTTGGACTTCCAGCCTCCACAACGGTAACAATACATTCCTGCTGTGGGTAAGCCCCCCAGTTTATAGTATGCTGTTAGAGAAGCCCCAACAATCTAGGACAGGGAGTGACTGCACGAAGGTGGGCGACGGGGGGTGGGGGGTGGTTCTGGGGTGCTGGGTACGTGGGTGTGCCCAGGCAGTGCAAGCCCAGCACACCGCATACTTAGGATCTGTGCACCTTCTAGTGTATATTTCAACAAGAAGTCTTTTTTTAAAATAAAGCCTGCATGTATAACATGCTTACAAATATTAAAAACATAAGGTGGAGGAAGAGACAAGAAGACAAGGGGAGGAAGGGGCTGTGATTGGGTGATGACGTCATGGGTGCGGGATTTCTTTTTACTATCCTTTTATACCATGAATTTCCCCTTACCTTTTCTGGGGTTGAAGAAGCATGGCCAGGCTAGAAGGATGAGGGGCGGTGAGAGATGAGCCACCTCTCCTTGTATGGAGTGATGGAGCCAAGCGAGCGGGCGTCTGCCGGGCATGTGAGGTCCGGCAGTCAATTTGCTCACCTGATCACATCCTGTCCACAACACAATACAATTTGGTTAGCCCCATTTTACAGATGAGGACACTGAGGCTCAGAGAGAGAAAATAACTTTCCCAAGTTACACAGCAAATGAGGGCGGCTCCCAGGCTTCAAACCCAGGTCTGTTTGGCCCCCCAGGCTGGGGTGTGCTCCTCTAGTTGAAAGCTAGTCCACTCCATCCACCTCAGCCTGTCTCCTGTTCCCTTGTTCAGTGCAAGACACACAGAGAAGGGGATGGGACTTCTGGGGGTCGCACCGTTCACTCGTCGGCCAATGCCCACTCAGAGGACCCAGAGCCAGGATCCTTCCTTTGCTCCTCACCCAACAGCAAATATTTCTCATTCAGCAAATATTTTGTGAGCATCTGTTCTAGGTGCTGCTGTAGGCGCTGAGGGTGCAAGATTAAATCATGCAGACAGGGCCCTGTCCTTGGGAGGCTGCCATTCCAGCAGAGAGAGATGAACAGTAGGCAGGTGAGCGACCAGAATGGGGAGCGACGGAAACAGAACGAGCGCTCGGATGGAAAGTGGAGCAGGATTGGGAGGGATGGGGCATGGCTATGTCTGTCTGGTAGCCAGGGAAGGCTCCTCTAGGCTGTGACTTAGAGCAGGGGCCACCATTTCAGTAAGCAGCATGGGTCCCTGGGAACGATCATTCCAGGCAGATGGAAGAGCATGTGCAAAGGCCCTGAGGCGAGAGTGGGTTTGGTGTGTTTGAGGAAGAGCAAGGAGACAAGGTGGCCAGTGCAGAGTGGCAGGAGTTGAAAAAGAGAGGGAGCCGGTGTCTAAATTTGTCACCCCCGAGGCCATGGTTAGGATCTTGGACTTTATTACATGAGACGCAAGCCATTGGGTTTTGAGCACAGGAATGACAAGCATTGAAAATTGCCTGAAGTATATTAGTTTCTGGAGGCCAGAAATCCCAAATCAAGGTGTTGGCAGGGTTCATTCCTTCTGAACCTCCTAGGAAGGATCCGTCCCATGCCTCTCTCCAGCTTCTGGTGGTTTCCCGTGATCCATGGCATAGCTTGGCGCGTAGATGCAGCCCTGAAATCCTGGCCCCCGTCTCCACAAGGACTTTCCCTCTGTGTGTCTTCGCCTGCTTTTCTATGGATACTTTTCACTGGCTTCGGAGTACACCCAGGTAATCCAGGATGATCTCATCTCAAGATCCTTCATTTTTTTTTTTTTTTAAATTTTAAGTAGGCTCCCCACCCAACATGAGGTCTGAACTCATGACCTCAAGATCAAGGATCACATGCTGTACCGCCTGAGCCAGCTAGGTGCCCCTCAAGATCCTTAATTACATTTGTAAGGGCCCTTTTTACAAATAAGACTACATCCACAGGTTCTGGGTAGATATACCTTTGGGGGGGGCACCATTCAACCCACCAGCAGGGGCCAGGGTGGACACAGGGAGACTAGTTCAGAGGAATGATGGTGGCCTGGACGAGTGTGGGGAAAGCGGAGTTGTGGCAGGTTTAAGAGGAGTCAGGAGGCAGGATCCAAAGCACGTAAGAACGACAGGTGCAGAGTTGAGCGGGAGGAGATGTTAAGGAGGGACTGTCAGGTTTGGGCTTATACAACTGAGTGGATCACGATTTTAAAAAAAGACATTTTATCCAATTCTGTACTGCAAAACTTGCCCTTCTCCCCAGACCCAATTACCCCAGTTCCAAAAAGGAATGAACCCAATCTCTTTAAAGCCGGGTCTTGTCCCCAAAGACATTTTTTAAAGGCTACAGAGCTTCGGGAAACACAAGAAGACCTTCATGTGATGGCTAAGTAATTGCTTTCCAACTATAAAAGTAATTAAGAAATGGCACCAATTTCCCTAAGTGTAATGTAATTAAATCCACTGGCTTGGAAAATCATTTGCGATAAACTGAAACAGCGAAAGATCAGGCCATGGGGAATTAGGGAAACATCTGACATGAGGGACAGAGTGTTCTCTGGGGCTTTTCCCCTGGAGGGTGGCCTTGGTAGTAGGCTCAGAATGTAGCTGGCAGAGGAAGGGAGGTAGAGGATGGGGAAAGCCAGACACTGGGCAGTCTGCACCCAGCCCCCCTCATGGCACAGAGCCAGGGGGTGTGACCTGTAGGCACTTGGGGGGCGTGGGGTGGGAGCCCAGGCAGCAGGCAGATTGGGGAAGAAGTGTTACCCTAGGAGGTCAAAGGCAGCTCCAACTTTGGTCCAGAAGGCAGCTAAGAGAGCAGGATGGATGGTCAGGCTCAAGCAGGTGACATCAGGGTTGGGTTGGGCCAAGAAATTACAGACAGGTCAGGTGAGCAGCTCAAGAGTAAGACTTTGGCCAAAAGGCAGGGGTCAGAGGTCTCTTTTTAAATGATTCTACCTACAGGTAAGGAGTCTGATGGTTACAGGAATCGAGAGGGCCCCGCGGACAGATTTCTAATGTATACTGGAACTAACACGATGTTTTTGGCTGTGGGAGAGGAATTAGAAAGGAATTTTGAGTTGGGCAGAGAGCTCTGGGTTCCAGTCCTGACTCCCCCACTTTGTTATCCTGAGCAGCTTGCTAAGCTCGGAGAATAATCATCATTTCTAACGTGGGCGCCGTGAGAAGAGTGTGTACATGACGTGCACAATGTGCTATAGAAGCCCTCGAGGCCTGCACGGGATCCACTGGCATTGCTGACAACGGGCAGCCCCTTCCTGCCACCTTCCTCCAGCTGGGTTGTCTCCTCCCTCACCACATCACCCTCCTCCAGCCACTGGCCCCCCTCCCCTTGACCAAGGCGCTGACACTGGGACACTCAGTTTCCTCAAATATACAAAGAAGAAAATTAGAGTCCCTCCCTCCTGGGGAATTGTGAAGACCAAAGAGCTAAAGCATGACCTGTGACGATGGTCTGAGCTCCGTGAGTCTGAGACAGTGCACAGCTATTATTATGATTTTGAATGGCAGGGGCCTGGGTGGCTCAGTCGGTTGAGCGCCTGACTCTTGATTTGGGCTCAGGTCATGATCTTAGGATCATGGGATCGAGCCCCCGGTTGGGCTCTGTGCTCTGCAGGAAGTCTGCTCGGGATTCTCTCTCCTTCTCCCTCTGCCTTCCTCCCCTTGTTCTCTCTCTCTCTCTCTCTCTCTCTCTCTCTCTCCAAATAAATAAATAAATAAATCTTTTCTTCTTAGGTTAATCACCATACATTACATCATTAGTTTTTGATATAAATCTTTTTTTTTAAGATTTTATTTATTAGAGAGAGTGGGGGGGGGGAGGAGCAGAGGGAAAGGGACAAGCAGAGTACGCACTGAGCCAGGAGCCCGGCTCAGGCTCTGTCCCACGACCCTGAGATCATGACCTGAGCCAAAATCAAGAGCCAGATGCTCAACCGACTGAGCCACCCAGGCGCCTCTAAATAAATCTTTAAAAAAGTAAAATAAAAAGAGCAAGCAAAAAGAAAAAGAAAAAAAATCACCCCTACATACTCCCACCTAGCAGTAACTATTATTCACAATTGGAGAATAACCTTTCTGCCTTTTTAAAAAATGTACATAGTTCTTTTTTATTTATTTTTTTAATTTTCAGGAACTGAGCGTATTGTGCACACTGTATGGGGGACTGGTTTTTGTCAGATGACAGTATGCCAGGAGCAACTTCACATGCTACCACACTTTCTGGGACACCATCGTTTTACTGGCTACAGTTACCCTGGTACTATCACGCCCTGATCCATCAGCTAGCTATCCCATGGCTGGCTGGAAACCTCCTCTCCAGCTCCCAGCCCCTAACTCTGGCCCCGGCTCACCACTCTCCAGTTCTTCCTACAGATCTTTGCCAGGGTAAAATACAGTGGTGAACACATCAGGTCACCCTTGCATTCACACCCCTTTGGGGGCTCCCCGGCCCTTCACAGTTGAAACTGTATCTTCTTCTCTCCCTGGCATTCAAAGCTCTTTACGAAGAAATGTCGCTGCAAGTCCGCTTGGCTCCTAAATCTCTTTGTCCTACCCCACACGCCCCCCTGGACATGTCCCTGTCCCCATGTGTCTCCGTCCTGCCTGTCTTTCCAAACCCGACCCAAGTTTATTCCCTTCCTCAAAGCCGTGTCAGCTGCCCCATAGGGTCGCTCAGGCTCACATTCAACTGGGAGGAACCGAGACTCAATGTAAATCACAGTGACCGCAGCAAGACAGAAGCTCAGTCTCTATGGCATACAAGATGAGCTGAGCTGGATGACGCGGGGTTGCCGCCACGGCTCTTCGGTCTTCCAGCACAGGCTTCGTCCAGCATCGCCCTGCCAGTCCCCGGGGTATACGCTCGCCCTCGGCGTCCGAAGTGGGGACTAGAGCCCCAGGCATCCTGTGCACCTTCCCAACAGGAGGCTTCTGTAGGAGATGGGAAACAGAGTGCATGCTCTCTTTCTCAGGAGGCTTTCTAGAAGGACCACACAAGACTTCTTGCGTCTCAGTAGCCAGAGCGTGTTCGCTTGGGCACCCGGGTGCAGAAGAGGCTGTAGAATGTAGAGATGTAACCATTCTGCAGAAAGGAGAATGAACAGTGATAGACACCCCAGCCTCCCACGGCCAGAAGGAGCAGCTCTTCCCCTCCCCCCCAGCTCACCCTGCATCCCATGAGCGTCCCCCATAACACCGAGTGCTTACTCCAGGAGGCAGCAGGGGATAATGAAAGACGCAGGCTTTGGAGTCAAACCGACCTGGATGTAGAGGCTGGCTAGTTGCTCTCTAGCTGGATGATTTAGGACAGTTGCTCAATCTCTGTGCCTCAGAAAGAGAGAAAGAGAGGGAGGGAGGGAGGGAGAGGGAGGCAGGAGGGAGGGAGGAGAGGAAAGCCCTGTGAGAAGGTTGTGGAACAGTAAGAGCCTGACTAATCGTCAGGGATTCCAGGCCCTTCTAGTTTTACACTGTCACCTACATCGTGCACTCTGTCTTCTCCAAGCCCAGGCACCTGGCATATGGTAAGGGCCGTTAATAATATTTGCTGCACTCAGTTGAGTCTACTTGGCCTGTCCCTTCTCCAGGGTTCCGTCTGACCCTGCCTTGGCCGGTGAACTCATGGCCACTGGGATGCTGGGCATGAGGCTGACTCAGCTGGTTTGGGAAGGGGGATTCTTCATCTTCCCAGACTGGAGAATTACCGGTCCAGAAATAAAGCTCCTTCCACCTCAGACTCTATAAGCTCTTAACCCACTGCTAAGCCTACAGCAAGGGCTCAATAAATGCTAGCTTTTATTCCCACGGTTGTGGTGTTTGCTCTAGCTACTGTTGCTGAGTAACAGATGAACTCTAAAACGTAGCAATATTAAACCACCATCATACTAGACTCATGGTTCTGTGGGTCGGGAATGTGGGCACGATTTGTCTGTTCCCCAACATCTGGGCCTCCACTAGGACACACGAACAATGGGGGCTTGAAAGCGGGAATCATCTTTCGGGGTCTTCACTCCCACGTTTGGGAGCCGATGCTGCCTGTGGCTGAGCTGTTGGCTGGGACATAGGGCCTCTCCCTGTAGACGAGGTTAGGCTCTTAGGCTTCCTGACAGCATGGCGGCTGGTTCCAAGAGGCAGTGCCCACGGCATTCGCATGATCTAATGATCTAGCCTTGGAAGGCACATGGGATCACTTGCACCATGGTCACCAGCCCGCCCAGGGTCACAGCGTGGGCACAGAGACCCCACCCCTCGGTGGGAGGAGTGCCAGAGTCACATCGTCAGGGTCTTCAGCTAATACTAGCTGTCACCACGACAACCACAATACAATAGTGATCCTAACAACCCCCAGCAACCACCGCAGCAGTAACAGTAAGTAGTGGTGAGAATTCGTCCCTCCCAAGACTGTCATGTGTCCAGGGGAGGGAACCTACTGGTTTCCCCGGGCCTGGTGCCAACTGGCTCCCCCCATGGGGAGGTGCCGATTTTCTGCTCAGTCGTGTGTCCCAGGGCTGGACGAGGGCCCACCCTCCCTCCAGACACTTCTGGGGCCCCAGGAGGCATTAGGTCAGGGTCAGGGACCACGGGGGGCCAGACCAGCAATGTTTCTGGGCCACCTTTTTTAACGGACTCATCATGGACCTTTTAAACTTCAACTTCCTGGAAGACTGTCCTTTGAAGCTGCCCACAATGGTCCTAGTCTCTCTGCGAGACCATTTCGACTTGCCCCCAGTGAGGTATTTGGTCGGTGATAGGGCTGGAAAGATCCACAGGAGAGACATGTAGTATCTTTCTTCCCTAATTTCCCAGTCCTCGAAGGAAAGGCCATGTTTGGTTTGAAAACAGAGCAGCTTTATCACCAACCAGGACCCTGGATGAAATCTTTCCCCCTAAAGCTGAATAAACAGCCCTGGGCTCTGCTCACACCCTGCTCTCCACTCAAACCCCCCTCGGCTTATCTAGGCCCTGCCTTCTACCCTGGGCCTGCCCTGAGCCCCAGAACGACTCCAGGGACTGAGAGACCTGCATTCTGCTCCATTTCCTCCTTGTTGGAGGAAAAAGTGACTGGATTCAAGTCTCTTCCTACCCTGAGGCTCAGTCTTCTGGTCTGCAAAGTGGGGATATATTGTTGGCCTCACCTGACTGTGCCAGGGCCGAATGAGATTATTTTAACAGAAAGTGCCAGCACAGTAGGTGCTCAAGGAGCCCTGCCTTGGTCTGAAGAGAATAGGGCTGAGTGGGATGCAGACTCCAGCTTGATTCAAAACCCGTGGCCACCACCACAACCAAGTACATGCTGGGTGACCTTGGGCAAGTTCATCAACCTCTCTGAGGCACAGCCTCTTCTAAATGGTCTTGTGATAATGAGGTTGCCGTGGAGATCCACACAGTGCTGAGCATTGTGCCTGCAGCACACGCCCTTCATTACTGGTGGTTATTTGTTTTTATTAGTTATTAATTTGTTACATTTCTAGGCAAAGACGAGCTCTTATAATTCATGGATTCCCAACATTTCCTATATACACAAGGTAGCTCCTCAAGGTGTCTGTAGATGGAAGCCTATCATCTTTTTGTTCATTTCTATTTTTTAATTGAAATGGTTATTGAGATCATTGTGGGTTCCCAAGTAGTTGTGCAGAATAACAGAGAGATCGGCCTGGTGTACTTCGGCCCCACATTTCACAAAACTACAGTACGATATCATAAGGACATTGACTTTGATGCTATCCACCAATCTTATTCCGATTTTCCAGTGTTACTTGAACTCATTTGAGTGAGTGTGTACGTGTGTGTGTGTTCAGGCTTGTTACAATTTTATTACCTGCGTAGGTTTGTGTATCTACCACCACAGCAAGATAACAATAGAAACCCCACTTGTGTGGGGATCCTATCATTTTAAAGCCAGGGAGGCCCCTAGTTTGAATTTATGAGTCCACATAGCATCTAGATTATGAGCAGCCCGGTGATCTGCCCACCTGGGTTCAAATCCCAGCCCTACAACTCACAGCTGTGTGACCCTGGGCAGGGGAGGGGGAAGAAAAAGGAAGGGGTAGGGGCACTCTTCTGTCTCAGTCTCCTCATCTGTAAAATGGGAAAACAACAGCTCCCACCACTGGACAAAACATCCCTAACTGCAAGCTGTTAGTATAGCTTTCAGAAGTTGGTGATCAAGGCCCCAGAGGCAAAACGACTTGCCCAAGATCACACACCAAGCTGGAGGCACAACTGAGCGGGGGCGGGGGGGGGGGGGGGGCGGGCAGCCCAGTTCTTCAACTTGGCCGGGCGAACAAGAGTTTGCACGGTCTGCAGGTATACCAGGGCCTTCCTTCCGTGGTTGATCACGCAGGCAGGCCGCCTAGCCCAGAGGTCAAGCAGCAGGCTCTGGACGTGCCTGCCCAAGACAAGGATCCCAGCTAGGGCATCGGCCTGAGACAAGCAGCCTCGGTCTCTCCAGACCCACGTGAGCCTCATCTGCAGAGTGGGACCGGCAGCCGGGCTGCAGAGTGCTTCAGGGATGAAGCGGTTAACAGGCTCAGCCAGGAAGAGTGAGGCTACAAATCCAAAGCCAGTTGCTTTACTAGGTAGTGGTCCACCAAGTGTTGAAATCAGAATGGTCTTACAGGATTGTGGGCTAGGGTACTAGGGCGAGCAAACATGTCACAAAATCGGATGAGGGAGTCATGGAATGCGAGTATCTTCTCTTAGAACCTCAGTAAACACTGGAAACTGAAGAGCTTACCCAGTGGAACAGAACAGGCAGATCCTCTCTCTGGCGTTCACAGGGAGCCCTGCATCTCCTTCCTCCCTGCAGAAAGCAGAATTTCCTTCTTCTTGTGGCTGGATTCACTCTTGAATCCCAAAAACTTCTATCCTCAACTCTGAGCCTGTTGTAAACATGCCATTTCCAAACAAACACAGGTTGCCATCTTTTCTTCCTCCTCTCTCTTTTCTTTTCTTCTCCCCAAGATCAAAGACGGCATTTGGGCCTTTAAGATAACATTCATCGGAAGAGAGATGGTAATATATGAGATTAATGAAAATTAACATAATCCCTCTGAATAGAGGAGAGCTTGCTGTTCAATCGTTTGTCCTGCTGTTAATTATGCGTTAGGTGGTGATAAATGCTTTAAATCAAGTGATGCCTTGAAAACCATTTAAATGATTTTCACCTAATTAGTTTCCCTGCCTTCTTCTGAGCCTGGGGGACCCCCTCCCTGGCCTGCCCCCCTCCTTTGGCTATGTAACATGCCAGGGGATCAAGGAACCTTGAGCTCCAAAAGGAACCTTTTCTGGCTTCCAACCAACGGCTCTGACCCACCCCGGTGGGCCCAGGGTTGAGATTTATTTTTTTTCTTATTGGCTTTGCAGATCCAAGATCAAAAGGAAATTTATCAGTTTCTGTCTTCCTTCAGCCTCCTCCAGCCAAACTTCATGACAAGACGGTATCAGCCTTAAAGTTGAGGAGGCCCTGGCTCCGAGAGGAGCAGAGAGAAAAAGAGAAAGAGAGAAGGCCCCACAAATGTTCACTGCCAGATTAGGGGGCGGAAATTGCTGTGTGGCACCCAGCCGGCCTCGGGAGGGTGGCCGGCAGAGCTGGACAGGAGGAATGCTGGTCTGTGCAACTCAAAGCCCCAGGGGGCAGATTCAGAAAGGCTTCCCCACTCTGCCGCCCCCTCTGAAGTTGAAATATCATCTGAGTCTCTTCAAGAACCTGGTTAAAGGTGAACTGGAAGCCCTAGGGAGGAAGGGTCGGGGCGGGGCCCAGAGGAAGAGCAAAACTTCCCAGAGAACCAGGATCTGTCCCTGGAGGCAAATGTGTGGACCCACCACTCTTGCCACTGCAGTAGGAGTTTGGGAATCAAATGGCCTCCTTCTCCCGGAAGCCCCCAGGATTGGAATCCAGCCCGTTCCAGCTCAGGGGAGCCCCATGTCTCCTCAGTCACCACCCCTCTCTCTCTCGCCGGGAAATACATTAGGTCTTGAAAATTCCTGTGGAGGCCTGGCCCTCGGCAGTGGGGCGGTGCAGGGTAGGCCGCTGGACCGACCCGAGCTCGCTTTCCTCCTGGTGGCAAGAGGAGGAGAGCCCCTGGGAAACGCTGCCCTAGCCCTCTGGCCTCTGCCCTTGCCCTCTGGCCTGGCATGAGTCTCTGATTCGAAGAGCATCCCGATCAAGGCCCGGTATCTGCACCACATCCGCAGGGCCCTGGTATCCTTCTGTCTCCAACGGGCTGAAAAACTACAAGGGCAGCCGCTCGCCCTGGATTGTAACCCCTTGCCCCCCCCCCCCCCGCCCCACTTGGAAGCCAGAAGATACAGAAAGGAAAATGAAACAAAAGTACCTCCCATTGATCCCTCTCCTGGCTTTAAAAAAAGAGGCGGGGGGAGCCAGTTCACATTTGAAGTTAGAATCTTGGTGGAGATTTCCCTCCTTTCATCCTGGACCATCCTCCCCTGTCTGATGCAGAAGGCTTCAGAACCCCTGGAGTTGCAATTATGTGGACATTTTTGGAACATGTCTGTTAATGATTTGTGATCCTGAGGACTTATTTTGAATTAATTCCTTTTTTAAAGGGCAGTTTGGTCTCCCAATAAGGGGCAGACCCCGAACGCCACAGCCTCCGCCTTTTGTGCTAAATGAACTTTTTAGAGGTTCCAGATGACGCCTGGCACCGGACAGAAGGAAGCCAGCCAGAGAGGTCAATTCTCTGGGACACGTTCCCTGGACGATCAGGCCATGTCCCTGCGGCAGGAAGTGGTGCCCTCCCGGGCGAGGCATTTCAGAAATGCCTTTGAGACAACAGGCTGGCCAGGGCTGGGCCTCCACGGGCTCCCAGCAGGAGCGAGGGGGCGAGGGGGCGGCAGAAGGCGTCCCAGAGCCAGAGCGGTGTCCCTCCTGCTCATCAGACACCGCCCTCCACGGCCTCACACACTCCTGGCTGCAAAGCGAAGCATGACCTTTCCAAAAGGTCTTCCCTCATCATTCCTCACCCTCTTCTTCTTCACAGTAAATTATACGTAACGTAAAATTGACCACTTTAACTATGACTGAGTAGCATTAAGCACTTTCACACTGCTGTTCAACGATCACCACCATCCATTGCCAGAATTCTTCGTCTTGGCAAAGCCGGAACTCTGAACCAACGAAACAGCTCCCCGTTCCCTGCTACCCCCAGCCCCTGGCCACAACCATTCTATTTTCTGTCTCTATTCGTTTGGCAACTCTAGAGACCTCCTGGACGCAGAGTCATACAGTGTGTGTCTTCTCGTGACTGGCTTATTTCACTTAGCATGATGTCTTCAGGGGTCATCCATGTTACAACATGTGACAGATTTCCTTCCTTTCGGAGGCCGAATAACCGTCCACTGTATGGATGGACCACATGGTGTTTATCCAGTCATCCATCCATGGACGCTTGGGTCACTTCCACCTTTTGGCTGCTGTGAATCATGCTGCTATGAACATGGTGTACAAATACCTGTCCCAGGTCCTGTTTTCAATTCTTTGGAGTGTGTACCTGGAAATAGAGTTGCTGGATCATGTAGTAATTCCGTTTGCAATTTTTTGAGGAGCCGCCATACTGTTTTCCACAGCGACGGCACCATTCCGCATCCCCACCGGCAGTGCCCAAGGACCCAACTCCTCCATATTCTCGCTGACATGAGTTCTTCCCTATCTTTTTGGTAGTAACCATCCTAATGGGAGTGACGTGATCTCTCACTGTGGTTTTGATTTGCATTTCCCTGATGATGGGTGACATTGAGCATCTTTTCGAGTGCTTATTGACCATTCGTTTATCTTTGGAGAAATGTCTATGCAAGTCCTTTGCCCATTTTTTAATCAAGTTGTTTGTTTTGTTCTTGTTGAGTCATACGAGCTCTTTATATATTTGGATAGGATCAGATACATGGCTTGCAAATACTTTCTTCCATTCAGGGGTTGCCTTTTCACTCTATTGATAGTGTCCTTTGACGCACAAAAGTTTCAAATTTGTATGCAGTCCAGTTTATCTGTTTTTTTCTCCGTGGCTTGTGCTCCTTACTCATTCTTGCTTCTAACGTCTTTACCTGTTTCCTTCACCTAGAATGCTTTTCTTCTGCCCCTTAGCTGGGCTCATTCCATTGACTGCCAAGTCTCAATTCCAGGATCCCCAGGTCACTGCTTGCAGGACAGCACTAGAGTGTGACGCCAACCAGCACATGACTGCACTGGGTCAAGGCCCTGAGACGTCCGGCTAATTTGGCACCTCGGCACCACCCAGCCTCTCCTGACTAATGCACTGCCCGCCAGCTGAGTATGTCTGGCTAGGAAGGTGTCTCACGTGCTGGCAGGCTTGAGACTCCCAGTCCAGGGCTCTTCGAAGCACATGACCTCTCCCGGTTTTATCCCGTTTACCTAATGGGAGGTGCAGATGAGCGACACCTTGCCCAGTCCCCGAGCACTTCACAGTGTAATGCGGGGAAGTGATAAGCAAAGCAAAGTTTCAGGCAGGGAGGGCAAGTGAAATGTCCGAGTTAGGGACATGCGTTAGAATGTGAGGGGGCTTAGCAGGACCGCTTTACGGGAAAGTTAAGTTATAAGTGACACACCGGAAGGAGAAAAAACTGAAAACAACTTGGGTTCGGGAGTCAAACAAATCTGGGTTCGATTCCTCCCTTGGCCATCTGAACAAGTCACTTCACTTCTCTGGGCCTTGATTTCTTCACTTGCAAAAGCAGGCAACTAATAACTACCAAAAATGAATGAATGAATGAACTGGCTGGAAGAACAGAATGAAACATCATGCACCCGCAATCACGGATGCAGAGCACGCGGCCCTTACTATTACCGCTATTATAGGAAAGCTTTGTAAATTCTGAAGTTCTGTACGTAATTGTCTCTGTCTAATGTAAGCTGCTCCAACAAAATACCATCCACTGGGCGGCTTGTAAATAGTCATTGATTTCTCACTGTTCTGGGGGCTGGAAAGGACGAGATCAAGGCCCTGGCAGATTCAGAGTCTGGTGAGACCTGCTTCCTGGGCTCTCCCTGTCTCATCGCTACCAGGAAGCCAGCTCAGAACCTGCCCGATGACAAGAGTCTTTCTCTAATGGTTTACTCATCTTTATTTTATCCATTCATCCGTTCAAAAAATATTTACTGCATGTTGGGAACTGTTCTATATGTTAGGGAAATGGTGAATATAACACACCAGAAATCTCTACTCTGAAGGTGCTTATATTGAAGTGGCAGGAAAGGAAAGCAGACCAAAACCACCACAACGTATTGTATACGAGGTAGGTGAGGGGTAGAGAGCCCCCTTCCGCCACATGTATTGGGACACAAATATGCTTAGAAGCATTATCTTACACTACCTGCAACCCAAAAGGAGAAAAACAAGGTACAAGAATCCAACATTTTCTGAGAAGAACGTGCAACATGGAGACAGCAGTTGATTCGAGGCGGGTGAGTCTCTTTACAATATGTAAGTTAACAAGCTGCAACTCCGATAATAAAAGAGTAGCTTCATGTGCAAATAAAATATTTAATAAGTTCATGTGCAGTGATGGATATGCTTCCAGACTGAAGGTGACGTTGTGAAAAGATTGAGTAGGGATTTTGTATTTAAGATGATGAAGATCCAGAAAGAACTTGTAGTTCATTGTCTTTCCAGGAAGTTTTTGCTGCGTCTCAAAAAAACAGGGACAGGAGAGCTCCTATAGAATTAGGGTTTAACTGGCCTTTCCCCTTCCTGTCTGGGAAAACTCTATTTTCTGGCTTCCTTTGGCTGTTGCAATGTAAACACCCTCACCATTTAAAGCACGACACTGTGAAATTGTAAAGTGCTCATCAACATCAAATTCTGCTGTCCCAGATTTGTTCTGTTCAATGATGACACAGTTTCATTTCATTTTAACCAGAGCTGAATCAAAGTGTTCCTAATTTCAGTTTATGCCTTTGAGAAGATCATTGTCACGCGTGCTGCAGCGTACAAAGTTAATCCTTAAATGAGCCCAAGGGACAGGCTCCCTTAGCAACAGCACATGCATACAAAGCCTTTGTGATAGTCCCCATCACCGACATTCTCACGGAACCAGCGACGCAGAGTCTCTCCTGCGGTACCGCATGAAATCCCCACACGCTACAAGGGAAGCCAGGCAGGAGACGGCTCTGCCCATTTTGCAATTATTAATTCAAGCCGATTCGTATTTACTGTGCACCTACTACATTAGCAGTTCACTCGTGGCTTAGAACAAACAAAGGCGACGTGGTGCAATGGAGAAGAGCTAGCATTTGCTGAGCACTTGTCTGCGAAGGCACTGTTCCAAGCGCGGTACACATGGTATCTCATTTAATGCCTCATGACAAATTTGCAGCCTGGGTTCTATTAGTACCGTCTCCATCTGGCAGCTGAGGAAAGAGAACCCGTGAAGTCACTTGAAGTCACTATTCAAGTTCGAGAAGTCAGATCTGGAGCCCACACTCTTTACTATTCCAGCAGTGTCTCTGTCGCAGGAAGCACGGGGTGGTATGGCCTCTGAGAAGGCAGCTACCCCAACCTGAGTGGGGAGGGAACATGAAGGAAGGCTTCCCGGAGGTGGGAGTCTTGAGCAGAATGATCTGAATGGAGTCGGAGTTAGCCAAGAGAAAAAAGTGATCCCGGGTTGAGGAAGCAGGCTATACAATGACAGGGAGGAAAGCTACTTGGCAGAATCAATGGGAGACACACACACACACACACACACACACACACACACACACACATACACGACACAACACAGAGGGAGACAAAGAAGATTTATTTTGAGGAATTGGCTTAGGAGGCCGGTAAGTCCTACTATCTCTCATCTGCAAGCTGGGGACCCAGTTCTTGTCCAAAGGCATGAGAAGTAGGCAAGGCAATGGTGTAAATCCTAGTCTGAGGGCAGGAGAAGATGAGATGAGATGTCCTAACTCAATGAGCCAGGAGAAAAAGAAGGGAGTGGGTTCCTTTTTCCTCTGCCCTTTGGTTTATTCAAACTCTCAAGGGATTAGATGATGCCGACTCACACTGGGGAGGGCAATCCGCTTTACTCAGAGCCCACCAAGTCGAATGCTAACCTCATCTGGAAACACCCTCATAGACACACCCAGAAACAAGATTTAATCCAGGCACCCAATGGTCCTCTCAACTTGACATTTGAAAGTAACCATCACAGGGGCGCCTGGGGGGCTCAGTCGGTTGAGCATTCAACTCTCGGTTTCGGCTCAGGTCATGATCTCAGGGTCCTGAGATCGAGCCCCACATCAGGCTCCGCACTCAGTGGGAAATCTGTTTGAGATGCTCGCTCTCCCTCTGCCCCTCCCCCGCTTCGGCTCTTTCCCTCTAAATAGATAAATAAAATCTTAAAAAGAAAGAAAGCAACCATCACAGCATCACTGTCACCCTTCTGTAAACGCCGCAGCTCAGAGGCGGGGGGTGGGGGTGGGGGTGGGGTGAGAGCTACACCTGGGTCTGTTGGCCCGGGTCCACGTCTCAGTTTACCTCCTTCACCTCCTCCTTAGTTATGTGACCTTGGGCTAATGACGTCATGACCTTGGATTAGGCAACAGTTTCTTAGAGAGGAGACACCAAAAGCACAAGCAACCAAAGAAAAAACAAGTGGGCATTCCCCAAATGGAAGTTTTTGTCTCAAAGGACACTAACAAGAAAGGGAAAAGAGAGGATGGGAGAAAATATTTGCAAATCATATATGTGATAAGAGTCCCTCTCTAGGGGTACCTGGGTGGCTCAGTCCGCTCTCCCCACCCCAGCTTGTGGGTGCTCTCTCTTTCTCTCTCTCTCAATAAATAAATAAATAAATAAATAAATAAATAAATAAATAGAGCCCCGTGTCCAGAATACATAAAGAACTCTCTGAAAAACAACTCAATCTAAAAATGGGCCAAGGATCTGAGTAGACAGTGTTTCAAAGAAGATATACAAGTGGCCAATAAGCACAAGAAAAGATGCTCAACGTCACTAATGACTAGAAAATGCCAATCAAACCTCAATGAGCTATGACTTCACACCCACCAGGATGGCTACACTCAAGAAGACAGACGGTAACGAGTGTTGGCGAGGACACGGTAAATCAGCACCCTCCTCCACTGCTGCTGGGAGCGCGGAAGGCACCGTCTTCCTACAGGGTAACCTGGAAGGGAAAACACAGGGTAACCACGTGATTCAGGAATTCCACTCCTACGTCTATACCCGAGAGAACTGAAAACATATGTCCGGGCAGACACTTGTGTATGAATGTTCATGGCAGCATTACTCCTAATAGCCCCAAAGTGGAAACACCCCAAGTGTCCATCAATGGGTAAACAAAATACATATCATCATATGTAGATGTATATCTCCATACAATGGAATATTATTCAGCCATAAAAAGGAATGAAAGTCTGATTCTACGGCATGGATGAACCTTGAAGCCATACTCAGAGAAAGAAACCAGCCACAAGAAGTCACATATTGTGTGATTCCATGACAGGAAATGTTCAGAATAGGCAAATCAGCGACAGAAAGTGGTTGTTAGGGGTTGGCAGGGGGAGAAATTGGGAGGGACTAACAGGTAGAGGGGTTCTTTTCGGGGTGATGGAAACGTTCTGAATTAGACAGTGCTAACGGTTAGGAAACTGATGAGTATGGACTTCATCACTGGCTGGCCTGACCCCTCAACTCAAGAAACTTTTAGTAGAAGCTTCTGCCTAGTTGTCAGTCTTACCTTCTAGAAACAAACTAACAGACTGCTGGGACACGAAAAGACACATTCGAGGAAGACCCCTGCTCAGAGGAATGGGAAGTGCCGGAAGTGCCCTACAGTAACTTTGGTTTCGTTATAACGTTAAAATCCCTGTCTGGATGTTCATCCCAAGCCCTAAGAGGGAGTCAGGGCTCTGGAGATTGTTCCTCCAGATCTTCTTTCTGCTTGCGATGCAACTGCCCCAGGGTAGTCTCTGTCTGTAACTCACAAGGGAGCAGACCCTCTGTGGTCTGTTAACAGCCACACACTTTAAAATGGTGAAGTTCATGTTTTATGAATTCTACCTTAAGAAGACTTACTCTAAAAACAAATAGGAGAAATCAGTGAGAGAGACAGAGAATAAACAGGTCAGTGACAATACAGTGTAATCGGGGCAATGGCAGGTCACACAAGGTGAAGGGACAGCGAAGTGTAGGGCCAGCAAGAGGGCAGGGAGCACGTCCTGAGCGGGAGATACCGGGGGTGAGTGCTGAAGGATGCACATGCGGTCCTCCTGCGGTGGGAACAGCCCAAGCCAGGACATGGCCAGCTGCTTAGCGTGGTCGGAATGGGGAGGGTACACCAGGGGAGCCAAAATGAGGCCAGCAAGGGGACTGTCCCACTGCTGAGACTGGAAATGTATCAGGCAGCCACTGGCCTAGCCTCTTACTTATGACTTGTATTTAATTATGTGGGTAACTCTGCAATCAGGGGGCTTCCTGCTTGACCGTCTGCTCCAGGAGGGCAGCGGCAGATGGGTCTGCCTTGCTCACCACCCATGGCCCAGGAGCCAGTCCAGCACACGCTGGGAGGCCGCCTCTGGAACTTACATTCATTGTCTGCGTAAATGTCATGTAGGCTCTGCCAGTTGCCCTGCAGCCCAGGGCACCGTGCACAGCAGGTCTGGATATGCCAGACGGAGCATCATTAAAGCTCCATCAAGGGGGACGCTCATTCAAATGCAGGAATCCAGCCACAGATGCCCAGGGCTTCCAAATGTAGAGGCAGGAAGTGAAATTCAAATGAGATGCAATCACAATACAGATGCAGAATTCTCTAATTCAAGCCCACTGCCTCTCCAAGGTCAAGATTCCACTGTCCCTAGACTCTACAGCCACCTCCTGTTGAGCCAGTTGGGGGTTGGGCGGGGAGCAGTCAAATACCCCGGACTTGTTCATGCAGAACAGATCTGTCTCCTAAACAAATACCAATCAGCAGAATAGCCCAAAGTCAAGTAGACTGACCTCACAATAAACTTAAATAAATTGTTGTGTTTGGGCGTGTGGGTGGGGGGCGCTCCCCATGCTGTTTCTTTCCGGAGGAGGAAGAGAAGGCCCTGGAAGGTCCCACCTTGCTGGATGCTTTGCCAAGGCCACCATCCGTACCCTGAACTCTGGTTGAGGGATCTGGTGGGCTGACAGCTCAGGAAGGCCCCACCTCCGCCCTGGGGAGCAGCCCAGGCACTGGGTTTGGCTCAGGAAAACAGAGCACGTTCACCTGCTTTGGCCCTTCTCGTCCTGCTCTGGTGCCTTCAAGGCTGCCCAGTGCGACCAGATGTCCAAGATCACCAGAATCTGGTCTTGCTCCAGTAATGCTCAGCCTTTGCTGGGGGCAGGTCCCGAGTGTGGGCCAGGGGAGAGTGCCCACGGGGGACCCAGGGCCATGCTGGGCTGCAGTGGAGTTTGAGGACAGGCAGGGTCAGGAAAAAGGTGTAAGGAACTGGAGGTGTCTCCTCAGTGTCCCCTGGCACCCCACAGAGACTTCACATAATAACAGTAACGTTGATATAGGAAAGATATCAGGGTTCGAAGCCAATGGCCAAGAAAGAATTCTTGAGACCTCTTTGGTACAAAAAGGTGGTTTTACTAGAGCACAGAGACAGGACCCGTGGGCATAAAGCTGAGCTGGGGTAGTGAGGAGTGGCCCATTATATGCTTTCCAAGTTGGGAGGGGGTTAGGGATAGGGTAAGTCTCTAAGGAATTTGGAGGCAAGGTTTCCAGGACCTTGAAGGGGCCAGCTGCTGTTAGGAAAAGTCATTTATTACTGTCTAATAAAACCTTAGTCATGAGACCTTCAGATGCATATCGGTGAGCCATATTCTTGGGGGATGATTGCCAACATGAATCTTGGGGGGTAGAGTTAAAGGAAGTTCCCAAAGGAATTTTTATACGTTATAGTAGACTCCCAGGATCTTGGGGGTCAGGCTAAGATTGCTTTTGCCCTGAGCAAAACATTAACATCAAGGAAGTTGAGTTTCTAGAGGAAGATCACTCTGCCTGTTTCAAGGACTTGTTAGTGGGCTGTAGGGAGTAAGGAAACTTAATTTTTCCTTTGCCTTTGTTTCCCACATCAACAGTACCACCATTCCACACATTTTTTAATTTAATCCTCATACCAACCCTCCAAAGTACCCAGTAAGTGCTGCAAGGAGATTCCAGCCCGGGTCTGTCTAATCCCACAGCCCGTCTACCAACCATTAATGTGATGCCACCTGCTCGCATGGCCAACAGGCCCAGTCGGCCTGGGCCCAGGGGCACTTCCAGGATGCAGGGCTTTCAGTGCGGAAACTGCCTGTCCCAGGCAAACTGGATGGCCGTTCACTGTGGCGGGTGAGCTCCCTCCACCCAAAGATGTCAGCATCCTAATCCCAGGAACCTGTGACCGACCAAAGGGATTTTGCAAATTCGATTAAGTTAAGGATCTTGAGGTGGGGAGATTCTCCCAGATTTCCAGGGTAGACCCAATGGAGTCACAAGGGTCCTTATCACTGGGAGGCAAGAGTCAGAAAAACGAGATGTAGCAACAGAAGCAGAGTGTGGGGCGATGTCATCGCTGGCTTTGATGGAGGGAGGCCCCCAACCCGAGGAATGGGGGCGGCCTCCAGAAGCTGGAAAAGGCAAAGAATGGATTCTCCCCTAGAGCCTCCAGAAAGGAACCAGGCCTGCCATCACCTCGACTTTAACCCGGTGAGACCCACGTCGGACTTCTGACATCCAGAACTGTAAGAGAATAAATCTGTGGTCATCCATTTCTGCTGTAATAGGGAGCGAACAGTCACCCTGCTGCCTTCAGGCACTGGCCACCGTATTTTATTTTCTGTTTCCGGGACAAGGACAAACGTTTGCTGATCGTGTGCAGTGCCAGGCTCCAGGAGAGCCCTTACTCCGGCTCCTAAGCTTCCCTGGACAACAGGTGGGGTACATCTGACTGTCACGAATCTCCATTTACAGATAGAGAAATGAGGCAGGAACCATGGAAGTGAGTTTCAGAGCCGCATGTGGCTGAACTGGACAGCCTGCCAACTTCATTTTGCTCAGCTGGCCCAGGCCTAGCTCCTGAATTCCACCCCTGAGCCCAACCCTAGACCTTGGGACCCTGCTACTCAAGGACCTATCTTGTTGGTTCATTCATTCATTCACTCATTCACTCATTGAGTGAACACCAAGCGAGCAACTTCTCGGTGTCAGAACAGCCCCAGACACTGGGGATTCAGAGATGAACAGGACATAAGCTTTGTCCACAAGAAGCTTCCAGTGTAAGAGGCAGCTGGTCTCCAAAGCGGCAAAAATGCACGCCAGGGGATACGCAAGATGATGCATGGGGTGTGAGAAAATGCACAAGAATTTCTACTTCGAATTATTCTTATCTAACAGTTAGCAGGAGTTGGGAAATCAGGCTAGGCTGTGTCTGATGTGTGGGTTAATACTGGTGCCCAGGAGGTCACTGAGTCTGGCAAGTCCACGTGGGCATCCGGCTGGAGAAGGGAGAGTCCTCACACGATGGGGGGGGAGGGGTGTCCACGCCTCCCCTAGCCTGTTCAGTGTCATTGTCATGTACTTATCTCTCCCCCGTAAGGTATTTATCTCTCCTCTGTCAAGCGGGTTTGCAACTTTACGTTACCTCACTACTTATGCAAACTCTCATGGACACACAGCTGACCAAAATTCCTGCAAAGAAACTATGGACCGAAGATAATTAAAACTAAAGGTATAAACCCGAAGGAGCAAAAAAACCCAGCAAATTTGACACTTCTCCTCCTCCAAGTGAGAGCTCTTTGTCATCTCTTAGGTAAAAACTCTGACATCTCATCAGAAGCAATGGCAATGAGAGAGACAGAGAGAGAGAATTCATCACGAAAAAATGAGCTGAATATGGATTCACACTCACTATCATCAACAACAAACTTCCCTGAATGATTATATTATTGTGCCTGGAGATATTAGCTACAGATTACATGAAGTAAGATATCTTTTTCTAAAAAAAGCACTCAGAAGATTATTAATAATTTTTGTCTTGGTACTGTGAATGAGTAAAACAATCTTAATATTTTTAAAAACCCACTTTGAGATTTCTATTTCGTGCAAGGTTTATAGCATTCGCAATATATTTATGGTTATTATACATATGTAATTTATAAAATAATTTTTTTTTTAGAGTTGCAATGAAGATAATTTATTTTGGAGAGAGAATGTAATAGCTCCAGGCTTTTATTCCCCCCCTTGCCTTTTTTTTTTTATTTTTTATTGTTATGTTAATCACCATACATTACATCATTAGTTTTTGATGTAGTGTTCCATGATTCATTGTTTGTGCATTATAAATAATTTTTTATGCTTGTAGAGTACATTCTTTAGGGGTCAAACAGTAAAAAAAAAAAGAGAGAGAGAGACAAGTTGATAGAACATTACAGCTGCCTCCTCTCTACCTGTTCTTTTCTTCTTTACTAAGAGAATGCATTTTCTCTTTCCAGGTGTCAATGTGCCTGCTAAAGACACATGCAGCCAATTTTGCAGTTCGAGGTGACCATGTGACACCCTTCTGGCCAATGGCATGTGTTCTGGTCATCTACTACAGAGCAAAAACCCAACCCCAAACCTAGTGACTTCATACATTATCTATGTCCTCTGTAATGGGAATGCAGGCAGGGCTCATCTTATTCTACAATGTCTTACTGGGGCGGCTCAGTGGGGCTGGATCCATTTCCAAGATGACTTCCTCCCCATGGCTGGCAAGTTGCTACTGGCTGTGGCTGGCAACTGTAGGCTGGAGCCTTCTCTGCAAGGTGACTTGCCTCCTCCTAGCATGGTGGCTAGGTTCCAAGAGCAAGCGTTCCAAGAGAAAGGGAATAGAGCCGTCACTTCCTTAAAGCCTCAATCTGGAAACAAGCTCAGCACCACTTCTGCTGTACGGTGTTGCTCAGGTGGCCCTGAGCCCACTCAGAGTCAAGGTGAGAGGACACAGACCCTGCCCCTCAATGAGGGGAGTGGTAAGGAATTCCTGGCCGGCTCTAATCTGCCATTGTGTGTGAAGAGAGCTGGCTAAGGATTCCTGGGAAAGCTTCTACATCCTTCTCGGCTGATGCTTCCTTCTTCCTCCTTTTCCTGCACCTCAGGTGGGAGACCGGGGCTGGACCGCCCAGCCCGTAACCAGGAAGTGACCATCCCGTAACCAGGAAGTGACCGTGTGAATGATGGCCACACTCGAGAGATGTGAAGCAGGAAGACAGAAGGAGCCAAAGTACGTGGGAGCATCACTGAGCCGCTGTACTGGCAGAGGCCACCGTTTCTAGACTCCTTGTGCTATGAAGAAACATAAACCACACCTTGGTTAGGCCCCTCTAGTGACATTCTGTTACAGACAGCCGCACGCTGTTCCTAAGTCAGTGCTCAGGGCTCAGGTGGCACAGATGCAAGGAGATGTGTGAGTCTGGAGAGGTGGCAAGAGTGGCAGCGATTTCCAGAGCAGAAATCCCCATAGCCGGAGCTTCCATACCTGAGTGGGCAGCCCTGTGACAGCCACCCACTAGGACCCGTCACTTCTCAGCCCCTGGAGACTGAGAGCCTGCATATCCACCGACAAAATGAAGCATCACTGCCTTCGCTCACTTGGCCCCCTCCCCCGCTTCTCCTCACACCCAGACTATTCTAGCAGAATATGTACTGGACAAGGAGCCGCTAGGGAAAGGGAAAGAATAGGAACTAGGCATCTTCTAGGAACCAGGGCTTGGGCTCTGTGCTTCATGCTTGTTAAGTCTTGAAACCGCCCTGAGATGAGAACACATCTCCCCACTTCACAGGGTGGGGGTGGAGGAGAGGGTGGGAAACTGAAGCTCAGAGAGGTGAGCAACATAACCAAGGTCACACAGCTTGTGAGGGAGGTAGCTTGGCATGGAGTTCAGGCCTGCCTGTGTCCCCTCAAAGTGTGTGGTCAGTCCCGTCACCCAATCTGCATCCAGGGGCCTTGAATTCAACTCCCAGCCCAGACGCCCACACTCTAGGTGGCTTAAATAATTTATTTCACTTCCCCGAGCCTCAGTTAATGCATCCTTAAGATGACAGGGTTCTGAGGGATGAAGAGGAGCTCTCAAAGGAGATTTCTATCTTCAATATCCTTTGATCTTATGCAGCTTTGGATAACATCAAGGTTTATAAAAACAAAACATCATCAAATGAGCTTGTAATAAAATTGCAAAGCAATATGTCGGGGGCAAGGGCTGTAAATCCACAGGATGTCAGTCCCAAGTTGAATACAATTTACAAGAATATGGTTCAAATATCACAAGGTCAAAACAATTTTGAGCTTTCCAGTATTTACAAACATACCTCACTTCACAAACCTTTCCAATCCATGCTGCACAATATATACAGGACCGTTTTAAAATGACTCTATTTAATTTGATGTGGCTTTAAGTGAGGTCTGTTAGAAATGTGCTACTAATTTTGGACTTTTGTGTTTAGGGGAAAATGCGATTGAAGCTTAATCCAATTTTCTAACACCCGAAAACAGCTACAAGGAAATAGACAGGCATGAAGGAACAATGGCAGATTTTGCCTCAGAAAGGGCTTGACTTGCCACTAGCTTGCCCTGCTGGAATGTTCCATACAAATAAAAGGCTAGCCCAGCAGGCATGAGGGAAAGTCAAGCCATGAAGATAGCGCATAATGGGGCAGGGAGCTTACGAAGAAAAGTCAGGTCAGCTTAGCTTGTATAGCTCCATCAGGCTCCTGACTTGCTTGCCCAGGCAGAGCCAGAGGACGCTGCAAGCTTCTAGGAGAAGCTACACATTGCATGTGGTGCAGCATCCAACATGGCAGCCAAGGGCAACAGTGAAGCATGGACAGAAGAAATGTCTAGATACACTAGTGTCTAGGCACTGCTCATTCTCCATGATCAGCAGAGCATTCCAAGGTTCCCAAATGCCCTGGCAAGGGGGAAGAGACTGAAGGAATGTGTAGGAGCCCAAGTCAGAAGGAAGGAGCCACACAGTGCAGTATCTTTGAGAACAGAAGGAAAGAGTCAAGGCCATTTGCCATAAGTGCCCAGATGATGATCCAGAGCACAGAGCTGGACGTGGGGCTCGATCCCACAACCCTGAGATCGTGACCTGAGACGAAACCAAGAGTCAGACACTTAACTGACTGAGCCAACCCGGTGCCCCGCCTAAGGAGACTTTTAATTGTGGGAGAGATTGAGATGCCATGACTATCAAACTGTAGGTTCCTCTCTCCTTTCTGGGATGCCCAACCACACAGGTTGGGTCCTTCACAGAAAATGCACAAGCTCCATTCTCTTACCTGTTTGAGGGGTGGGGCATAAATATGCAATCCTACTCTGCTTGTTACTGTTCAATCTTATTGTCTCTGTTCTGTTAAAAAGTCCTCTCCCCAAAAGGACGACTCTTAAGAAAACTAATTTATTTATTTATTTATTTATTTATTTATTTATTTATTTATTTATTTATTTATTTACTTTTAAGTAGGCTTCATGCCTAGCACAGAGCCCAATGTGGGGCTTGAACTCACAACCCTGAGAACATGATCTGAGCAGAGACTCAGAGTCGGACACTTAACCGACTGAGCCACCCAGGCACCAGAAGACGTGTTTTTATTTTTTATTTTAAAAGATTTTGTTTTTAAGTAACCTCTACACCCAACATGGGGCTGGAACTTACAACCCCGAGATCAAGAGTCGCATGTTCTACCAACTGAGCCAGCCAGGTGCCCCCCCCCACCCCGCCCCTCTCCCCCCGGAAAACTCATTTTTTTAAATGGAGGAACGGATTATAGCTGACAAGCTGAATTGTCTCCCAAGACTAGTGGAGACTCATTGGTGAAAAGCAGGGGAACCGCTGCAGGGATTTGTGATTTAGGAAAATCTGGAGGCGGCCAGGGGAGGGGACAAGAATTGAAGCCCAGAGCCCAGGATGTAAAATGGTCCAGAAGAATGACAGCCAGGATGCAGCCTCAGGCAGCGGCCCTGCAGGGAGTGGTGAAGGAGGGCAAGGTGTAGTCAAACACAGGTCCTACCTCTGTCACTTATTTACACATGCCCTGGGGCAGGAACCATACCCTCTCTGAACCTCGGTCTCTTCTTCTGTCCAATGTGGGTAGTAGTCCTACCCAGAGCTGTCAGGAGCATTGAATGAGATCACAGCTAACACACCTGGCATGATTTATCCCCTGCCATGACTGCTTTCCCCCACGATGTGAGGACCCACCTTCCAACACCTGTTTACTGCTGCCAGGAAAACAAACAAAACGCTTCTGACCTCCAGTTGGAGGCGGGGTCATCTTTGAAAGGGCAAGCTGGGATTTACAAAGCCCAAGACAATTTCATTACAAGTCTATAAAAAGGCACTCCACATGAGAGACCATGGCCAACCACATCCAGATGTGTCGTGAGAAGGTGCTCTGGGGGGATGAGGCGAGACCCAACAGCACCACTGTTTCCTTCCACTTACTGTGAGAAGTCAGGCAGGCTCTTCACTTGGAAGGGGTATAAATATCCCTGATGTGACAGTTTGCCGCGAAGCCTATCGGGTGGTCCGAGGAAGGGGAGCGATCCCGGCGGGGAGTCGCCCGGGGGACCTTGGCGGATAATCGTCCGAAGCCTCTGTTGTCTCATCTGCTAAATGGGCATAGTGGTCCCCGCCTCACAAAATCTATTCATTCCTTCCAAGTCTGAAGAACGGAGCGGGTCTCTGCCAGGTATGAGGTTCAGGTTCAACTAGAGAGCCACCGAAACACAACAGACACCGCAGCTCCCGTCACAGGGCTTCGGAACTAGTCGAGGGCATTCATGAGAAAAGTGCTGACTCCTCTAGTTAGTACACCTAACCAGCTAAGTGACCTTCAGTGAATCACTTTACTTAATCTTTCCATCCCTCAATTTCCCTCCTCACCTGCACAGCAAGGAGAACATTGGCTCATCCAATGGTAAGAACTCATTGTGGAAAAATATGGAAGGCTCTTTGAACAGGTATCTATGTGGCCTTTCTCTGGGTCTTATTCTTTAGTTGCAGGGGGCTGGGGGGGTCTACACAACCTGGCCTCTGTCTCATTTCCTAATTTTTCCCCACCCTGTACCGTTACCCCCAATCTAGTGACACCAAACTAGTCCCAGGCTCCAAACCTGCCAACACCTTGATCTCAGACTTCGAGGCTCCAAAACTGTGAGAAAGTACATTTTTTGTTCTTTAAGCCCCCCCCCCCCCGCAGACTGTGGTACTTTGTTATGGCGGTCCAAGCAAATTAATATAGATCCACATATAGAACTTTAATTATTTTTATGGCATTGCATAATTCACATTACTGGCCAACTTGGAGGTGGGTTTTTGTATGTTTGTTTTTTGTTTTTACTTAGCAATGTATCAAGGACAGCACTCCAGATAATTACATAGAAATCTAATTTTTAAAAGGTTGATGTTCCCAAAAGGCGTGTATCAGAACTTATTCAACCTTATTCCAGGCCTGATGGACTTTCAGATTGCTTCCAGGTTTTTGCCACCACAAACATGCGACAATAAACATCCTGTTCCTATGGCCTTACATTCTAGGGTTTTCATTTCTGTGGGATAGATTCCCAGAAGTGGGAATGCAGGATCAAAGGGAATGTGTGTTTCCACATGTTAATAGATCCTTACAGATTACATTCCCAAGAGGCTTTGGCGATTCACAGGGACCCAAATGTTAACTCCTGGCCCAGCAAACAAAATACAGTATCAGAAGAGACTTTCCTCCCCTTCGGTAGTTAGGGAGTTAGCCCCCTGTCTGGAGAGGAGCTCTCCTCTTCTGAGGCCAGCTGGTCAGGTTTTCTGGACAGTGTGGAAGCAGGCTGATGGGGCCTGATTCTCGGCTGAGTGCCACTCGGCAGGTTCCTCAACCTTGCTGAGCCTGGTTCCTCGTCCATAAAGACCCAACCCTTGCCCGACTCACTCTGTGAGCACTTGGTTGGAGAGGGCAGGTATGGAAGGGCCATGTCCTGTGTTAGAAACAATCACCTGCCCAGTGAGTTGGTCTGCCTGGCCAAACGGCCCTGAAGGCCTGCAGAGGCCATGGCTTGGACCCCCTGAGGGCCTGGCGTGGTTGGGGCCAGGCCCCATCTGCCCTTACTCCCTCGCCACTCACGGGGCACACCCTGCCTTTCCTGCAAGGCCAAGGCCCTTCTGAGTCCCCCTGCTCCCTCCCCACCCACCCACCCCTCCCGGAATCCTCTTGAAGCCTGGGCTGCCATGCTGGACATGGGTCTATATTTACAAGCAGAACTGCTCTCGTCCTGGTTACAAAGTTAGAGATTCTGCCTCATTAGTTCAGCAGAATAATAATAATGGCTCGTATTTGTTGAATGCTTACCAGGTGCCAAGCTCTATGCTAGGCTCTTGAGCTTGGCGTGAATTTCTTATGTGCTCCCCGCAATAACCATTGATAAGGTATTTCACAGGCTTAGCAACAGGTTTGGGGTCCTTTACCTCCTGCTGCTTTGGTTAATGTCCTGTGAATTTCACGAGACCCCAGACCTGCTAAGTCCAGGCACCCGTGTGTCTGGGGACTCACCTTGGTCCGCACGGGAAGGCCTGATGTTCCTGGTGACCAGGGGGCTCACTCCTCCTGTCCCAGGCGGTTCCTCTCTGGCCCCTAAGTTCCAGACAGAATCAATCGGCTGCAGGTTCAGCCACATCAGATGACTCCAGCAAAACATCAGTGCGCCTGCTCGTCTGTGCATTGATTCAGCCATCACCAAATTGCCAACTACACGCTGGGTGTTGGGGAAGCAGAGGTGGAGTTAAGCCAGTGCCCGCCCCCGAGGGTGTCCAGAGAGGGGGGCGATCAGAGCTTCAGGAGCTCACAGAGGCTCTGGGCTCCCCCAGGAACAGTCAGGGAAAACTTCCAAGGAAAGTGAGGCTCAAGAGACAAGATAGCAGGAACGTTGTTCCTGGAAGGGCATGGCAAGAGCAAAGTCCCGGAGATCCTCAGGAGAGGCCCATGTCCACGGGGCTGCCCAGGACACACTAAAAAGCCCCAAAGTTCTGAGCAGGTTGCTCTGATTCCTCGGTCCCAGACACTTCCCACTCCTGGAGCCTGGAATTAGAATTATGGTCACGGCTGCGTCTGACATCTGCTCAAGCCAATTCGTTATCATTAGGAAATGAATCCCTAATGAATTTCTGCCGCCATTAAGTCTGATTTACAGTAACGGTAATCACCCTTGGAAGCACACGCTTTATCCCTTTAATTAATAATCCCCACTTATCAGCAAACCTAATGATCACAGGACAAAAAAATGGAAGAAAGCCTCCCAAATCCAGCCTGGCTTCCCCACGGCACCTCTGGGAAGGGGCGAAGGGTCAGGTCCCTGAAGAGGGCCTGAGAACCACGTTGCCTGCCTGTGAGGCCATTTACAACCCCAGTCCTCTAGCTGAAACTTTGCAGTCATCCAGACAGTTGTGCTCGGACCCAAGGTCTGAAGGTCTCAGCCAGCTTTCACCAGCCAGGCTCCTGGTTTCTCTGCAGCCTCAGCCATGCAGGGAAATGTCCCTGCTGCATTCCAGGCTCCTGCCTAGACTTTAGCAAATCTGAACCGGCCTCCCTGCTCAAAATCTTGCAGGGTGCACGTGGGTGCCTGGGACAGTGCCGAGCTCTCTGCATCCCTGTTTCCCTTAAAAGCTCCCCCTGTGCCTTCTGGCCCAACTGGCACCCCTGCTCCCTCTCTTCCTCTCCTCCCAGACACACCGTGGCCTTGTGCCACCTGTAGCCTCTTTCTGAAATGACCTTCCTTCCTTCTGTCACTTCCCACATGCCTACAGCCCTGCCCCCCGTCCCTCGGCTACAACCTGAAGCAGTGTATGCCCAAAGGATCTGCCTGTGCATCTGGGGTGGCGGGTAGACACGTCAGCAGGTAGTTTGAACCTAACACAAGAAGGAGCCACCATCCACATGTATGACATACCGAGGGGACTGAGGGGGAGAGCCAGGGAGAGCCTCCAAGATGAGGGAATCCTGAACTAGGTATTGGAGAAAAGGGAATTTTATATTAACATTATACCCCCCCTATATTAAGCATTCACAGGGGCTGGGCCTATAGTATCCTTGTAAATGCCACATCAGCGATGAGAGGTAAGTACTCTTACTCCCACTGTACAGTGAGAAGACCAAGGTCCAGGGCCTTCCAATATGCCTGAGGTTATACAGAGCCTGTGAGCGGCAGGGCTGGACCCTGGTCCCTGAGCGTCTGTGACAAGGCGCACACTTCAGACAGTGCTGTGTTTCATGGGCTATTAACAGCACCCTTCATTCCGAAGTGGGACACCGTGCGGCACTACCTTCGTCCTGCCGTGGCTCCCGTGTACACAGGTCACATCAGATGGCTCCCTGGGGTCCACCATGAAGCCAGAAGCAGCCAGCTTCTGTGTGCATCTCCAACCACTCCGAGGGCTAGTAGAAGCCTCTCTGGGCTGACCTTGTCTTGGGCTGCTCGGGCTGCTGTATGAGCACACCATAGTCCAGAGCATTTAAACAACAGACTTTCATTTCTCGCAGTTCTGGAAGCCAGAAGTCTTGAGATTAGGGCGCCATCGTGTTTGGATTTTTGCTAAGGATTCTTTCCTTGCCTTTGCAGACAGACTCCTCTCTCCTTCCTCCCACGGCAGAGAAAGAGGGGAAGCGAGCTGTCTGGTGCTCCTTTAATAACGATACTCATCTGGGGGCGCCGGGGTGGCTCCGTCGTTAAGCGTCTGCCTTCGGCTCAGGTCGTGATCCCAGGGTCCTGGGATCGAGCCCCGCGTCGGGCTCCCTGCTCGGCGGGAAGCCTGCTTCTCCCTCTCCCACTCCCCCTGCTTGTGTTCCCTCTCCCGCTCCCCCTGCTTGTGTTCCCTCTCTCACTGTGTCTTTCTCTGTCAAGTAAATAAATAAAATCTTTTAAAAATAAAAAATAAAGATACTCATCTAACCGTAATTACTTCCAGAGGCCCCATCTCCAAATCCCATCACTTTGGGTGTAAAGGCTTCAATCCATGAATTTGGGGGGGCACACAGTTCAGCCCAGAGCCCACCTGAGGCCAGTGATGGCGTGGCTTGACCATGGGAAAAATCCCATTCTTTGAAGAATGGTGGACCTGGATTACAGAGCGATTTGCCTGGTTCAAATCCTGGCTTGACCCCTTCCAGGGCCAAGGTGCTGAGGACACTCCCCGTACCTCAGGCTGTCCTATCAGAAAATGGGGCAGCAGTAGCATCTATCTTGTAGAGTCCTGGTGAAGACTAGACGAATTGAAGCCTGTAAGATCTTGGCAGTGACGTGTGGTGCGTAAGAAGCATTCAGGGGTGCTGGCTGTTACAGGTATGGCCGCACGAATGTCCTACTGGCAGGCAAAAACTGGTAAGATTCAGACCTTTGGGGCTGACATGTGAAATGGACACAAATACATCTAATGAGAGAAAGAAAATCAGCAGCTTGGATAGAATTTTAAGATAGTATCCTATTTTTTCCCCCTCTATAGTCCTTTTTTTCTCCCCAGTCTCAAAATGAGCATGCGAGTGACATGTCCTAAAATACTCCAGTTACAGTGAAGAAACCCAAATAGTCAGACTTGCATGTCATTCTCCTTAAAGCCCTGATTCAGGCTTTCCTTCACGTGCAGGATAGTATCCAAGTTCCTTAAGGAAGCATCTACGCCGTTCCTCCTGCTGACCCCTGCCCACTTCTCTGGATGAATATCTCGATGCTCTCGCCCATGATGCGGGTCCAGCAACGCCCAACACAGGCGTGCACACATGGGTACACACACTGCATTGTTTCTAAGCTCGGGGATGATGCTCCCTGGTGCCCCCTCTCCTTCACCGGCCCTCGATCCAGTTCCTCCTAAACACGCCCTTCCAAGAAGCCCTCACTGGTCTTCCCAGACCGTGCGTGGAGGTGGCCCCCCATGGGCTTCCACAGCCCCTGTGCCGATGCCATCGTGCTGAACTCAGCCACTGCACTCCACCTACCTCCCAGGACAGTGGATGTGCCCCGTGACTTTCTCCCTGCCGGGTGCAGCGTGGTGGGCAAATGATTTGGACCTCTCCGTACCTCTGGGGTCCCATCTGTAAATGGGGATCCTATTAGGATTATGTGGGTATGCAGAGTACTGAGAACAGTGCCCCACATGCACCTGGTTGAAAGCTCACTATTATTTACGACACTGTACCCCCACTAACATTATCCTTAGATCCCCACTGCCCAGCACAGTGATTGAGAACTAGTAGGCACTCAGTAAATACTTGAGCAGAATTACCCCCACAAAATGGAAACAGAGCTTGGCTCACAAAGGAGGTAATCACTCATATTACATATCAGGCGATTTTTCCAGAGTGCATCATGCCAAATATTGTACTTTCTTTATTATAGCGAGGGTGGTGATGTTCATTAAAGGGTAGCGCAGTTTCATTAGAAACCCTTACTTTCAAAAAAAAGAAAGAAAGAAAGAATCCCTTACTTTGAGAATTTTATAACTCAGCCACAAAAATTCACTCTGGGCAAAATGCTAACTTTCGTCTGGAAGTAAATGGGTTTATTTTATAAATTTTTATGCATTTTCCACACATAAACAAATGGCCAGATAAACCATTCTTTAAGGGAAGGATTGCAAGAGGAAAACTTGATATTCTGGCATATAAAAGACAAAGACTCAAAAAGACTAGCCAGGCGGGGCGGGGGTGGGGGGCAGGTTGGCTTGGCTAGGATGTGTCCTTTGCTGGGCATTTACATACGATCTTTCCTCTGAGTCTTTTCAAATGCTCCTTGCATTATAATGACCACCTCTAGGAGGGCTTCACTGGGCCAGCTGCTTTTCTAAGTGTTTTACTTGTATTAACTCATTCCCCAAATTACAACTCCTCCTGAAGGATGAGTGTATTGGGTTGAATAAGTGGCCCCCCAAAACTATGTCCATCCAGAACCTCTGAATGTGACCTTATTTGGAACTAGGGTCTTGGTAGATGTAATCAAGGTCAGATGAGGCGATACCGGATTAGGATGGGGTTGGACATGGAGACACACGGAGCGGAGAAGGCCACATGATGATGGAGGCAGAGGCGAGAGGGAGGCTGAGGATCCCCAGAAGCTGGGAGAAGCAGGGAAGGGTTCTTCCTCGGAAAACTCGGAGGGAGCACGGCCCTGTGGACACCTTGATTTGGGACTTCTATCTTCCAGAACTGCAAGGGAAGAAATATCTCTTGTTTCAAGACAGCCAGGTTTTTGGGACTTTGTCACAGCAGCCCTGGGAACCTAAGGTGGACAGAGGTCAGGAACTTTGCCTGGTGCATTCACTGAGCAGGCAGAGCTGAGGTTTAAGGACCTGCAGTGGGCTCCAGGGGCCAGAGGCCTGCCCACTGGCCTGCCTGCTCATCAGTGGATCGGACATAAGCAACGTTTGGAGTCTGCTCGACCTCAGCCAGGTGAGCCTCCATCCTCCGACCTCACCCTCGGGCAGGGGCGTGTTCACGGAAGGCGTTCCGGCCATGGTGCGGCCATTTCAAATGTTGCTATTGGCCCATAATTGTGGGTGTGGAAGGAGGTGCACAATATGTCATAAAATGAAAAGGCAGCTTACAAGATGCTGTGGTTTGTGCACATCTTCTCATAAAAATATAAACCCACATACAGACAAAGAAAAGCATGCACAAGAAGGGCAGGTAGGAGTGAAGAGAGTCGACACAAGGCTAATAATGACTAGGGATGATGCTATTAAGGGTCGTTTTGCCTCTCTATGCTTCTACTCACTGTTTAAGTTGTTTTCAATGAATATCTATTTATTTTACAGTTAGGAAAAAACCTCCTCACACCCAGGGAGGGTCGGGAGCCTGCAAACTCCAGGGTATTGTGTGCGACGTCTCCCCTGCAGGCCGGGCCCCAGAAGCTCCAGGGTCAGGGGGTCTTGCCAGCAGTGCCCAGTGGAAGAAAGGCCCCTGTCCCAGGCCCCCGACGGGATCCAATAGCCACTCCCTGCCTGGCTCATGCAGCCATCGCACGTCAGGAGGCCTTTGCTATCGAAAATGCAAATACATTTCTCAAAGTTAATCCGAACCGCCTGCCCCGGATAAGCAACAGGGACATGAAAAAATTAAAAATGGCCTACTAAAATCCAGCGGGGACTGAGCAATTTACAGTGAAGGGGGTTCCAGCCAAACTGCCTGAGCGCTCCACAAAGAGAAACAGTGCTGGGCAATGGCCTTCCAGAGGTAGAAAGACCCAGCGGGTGCTTATTCAAGACTGTGTTTATTTCCGGGCGCGGCCGCCGCAAATTACCACAAGCCAGGTGCCTGAAAACAGTAGGCATTTAGGCTCTCACAGGTCAGGAGGCCAGACGTACAAAATCAAGGTGTCCTCGGAGCCATACTCCCTCCCAAAACTCTAGGAGAGGGTCTTTCCTGGCCTCCTCCAGCTTCTGGTGGCCCCTTGCGTTCCTTGGGTTATGGCCACATCACTCCATCTGTCCACCATCTTCCCATCGCACGACCTCCCCTCTGCACATCTGGGTGTCCTCTTCTTACAAGGACAGTGTCATTAGTTATGCTAATCCAGTATGGCCTTAATTAATTACCTCTGCCAAGGTCCTATTTCCAAATAAGGTCACATTCTTAGGTTCCGGGAGAATGTGAATGTGTAGGGTACACTATTCAAATCAGTACAGAGGCATCCCCAAGTTTCTGGGACCGTGGCTTCTCTCAGCACACACTGAGATGGCCCATCCCTAGTCCCGCAACCGCACAGGATGTGGCATTTCACACAACCGTCCCTTTGAGCAACTGGTCACCCATTCAGTAGTCGACAACCGTCTATGGAGTGCGGCCAAAGAATAGCCTGGAGGCATTCAGGTCAGACACGTGTATTCATATGTACTCACTGTGATGGCTGATGTCATGTGTCAACCTGACTGGGCCACAGGGTGCCCAAATATTTGCGTGTGTCTATGTGATCACCGCCTGAATCAGTACACTGAGGACAGCAGGTGGTCCTTCCCAATGTGCGTGGGACACAGCAAAACCAATGAGGGTCTGAAGAATATAAAAGGCTAAGTAAGAAAGAATTCTTTTGCTCTGCCTGATAGTCTTCAAGCTGGGCCATGGGTCTTCTGCCTCTGGACTTGGACTCAGATGGAAACTTACACCATCGCCTCGCCTGGGTCTCAGGCTTCAGATGGAGACTGGAAGTACACCATGAGCTCTCCTGCGTCTGGGTTTCTTGGCGTCCATAATTGCGTGAGCTAATCCATGTCTATGTATCTATCTTTAGAGAGATGTCTAGATAGAGAGATAGATAGATCATATTAGTTCTGTTTCTCTGGAGAACCCTAACACACTCCAATGTGAGGGAGACAGCCAAAGACCCTGACAATCTCTGTCAGAGAACAAAGGCAAAAAATACGATTTAAAAGAGAGAGACGGGGGCGCCTGGGTGGCTCAGTTGGTTAAGCGACTGCCTTCGGCTCAGGTCATGATCCCGGAGTCCTGGGATCGAGTCCCACATCGGGCTCCTGGCTCGGCGGGGAGCCTGCTTCTCCCTCTGACCCTCTCCCCTCTCATGCTGTTTCTCTCTCTCTCTCTCTCTCAAATAAATAAATAAAATCTTAAAAAAAAAATAAAATAAAAGAGAGAGAAGAAGAGAGATAAAACCTATAGAAAATTTGGGCACAGTGAATCTTGTTTGCACAATTTGGGGTAAACTGATTGGCTTCTAACAAAGAAACCAGTCCTGGGGCACCTTGGTGGCTCAGTCCGTTAAATGTCCAACGTGGGTTTGGCTCAGGTCATGGTCTCAGGGCTGTGAGATGGAGCTCTGTGTTGGGCTCCACACTGAGCCTGGAGCCTGCTTAAGATCCTTTCTCTCCTTCTCCCTCTGCTATCCCCCCAAAAGGAAGCCAGTCCCAGCCATCTGGGCCTAAGTAGACAGACGAGGGGTGCCCAGCAAACCGCCACGTCAGCTGGGTTCTGGAGGTTGCCTGGGAAGCACAGGAAGCACCTGCATGTGGCTTCCTGCTCCATCCCTTCTGCCCTTCTGCCCGCGTTGGGTGAGCACGTTCTTCCCATGCGCCGGCTTCTACTCGATGACAGGCCAGGCGCTCGGACCACCGTGGTACGCAGCGTAGCACAGCCACCCTTGGGTGCTTACCTTCTCGTGTCTGGATGACACCCACCTCAATTGCCTACTTGTCCTAGGTTAACAGCGTTAGGAGGCTGAGTCGCCTGCTGCGTCACCCCTGGCATCCTCCTCTCCTCCTGCACATCCTGCGAGGTGCATGGTGACCTAAAATGAAGGTGCTGATGAGCATGGTTGTGCTAGTTTATCAAAATAATGTTCAAAACAGCAAGAGCTAATCTTTCTTTTTTTTAAAGATTTTATTTATTTGTTTGACAGAGAGAGACACAGCGAGAGAGGGAACACAAGCAGGGGGAGTGGGAGAGGGAGAAGCAGGTCTCTGGCAGAGCAGGGAGCCCGATGCAGGGCTCGATCCCAGGACCCTGAGATCGTGACCTGAGCCAGAGGCAGACACTTAACGACTGAGCCACCCAGGCGCCCCGCAAGAGCTAATCTTTATGGGGCCCTCACATTCATACCTGGTGCTGTTCTAAGCACTTTACACATATTAGCACATTTGATCCTCAAAACAACCCTGGGAAGCAGGTCTATTATTATCCCCATTTCACAGATAAGGAAACTGAGGCTCACAGGCTCTCAGTAACTTGCTGACATTTCACAAGAGGAAATTTACTTTGGAGGTTTTTCTTTCAAGTGACAGAACCTAGGCTAAAGCACCTCTGACTTAGAAGAATAAAAGTCAGACAGCAGCCAGAATATATAAAGAGCCCTTACAACTCAATAATAAAAAGACTAACAACCTAATTTAAAAATGAGCAATGAGGGAGGCACCTGGGTGGCTCAGTTGGTTAAGTGTCTGACTCTTGATTTCAGCTCAGGTCATGATCTCAGGGTCCTGGATTCAAGCCCTACATTAGGCTTTGCACTCAGCGGAGAGTCTGCTTGAGATTCTCTCTCCCTCACCCTCTGCCCCTCCCCCCCCCACACGGGTACTCTCCCTCTCTCTAAAATAAATAAATAAATCTTTAAAAAAATAAAATAAAAATGAGCAAAGTGGACATTTCTCCAAAGAAGATCTATGAAAGGCCAACAAAAACATGAAAATATGCACAGGGTCATTAATTATCCAGGACATGCAAATCAAAACCACAATGAGATACTATTTCACACCCACTGAGGATGGCTTGAAGTTTTAAAAAATAAGAAATAGCAAGCACTGGCCAGGATGTGGGGAAATCAGAACCCTCATACACTGCTGATGGGAATGCAAAATTTTGCTGCACAAAAGAGTTTAGCAGTTCCTTGAAAGTTAAGCAATGAATCACTATCGTACTCAGCAATTCCACTCCCAGGTATACATACACCCCAAAGAACTGAAAACAAACAAGAATTGTTCCACCAAAACCTTACACGTGCGTATTTACAGCAGAACTATTCACAGTAGTCAAAAGATGGAAAAACCCATGTTTCTTTCAACAGATGAATGGATAAACAAAACGCTCTCTGCCCATATGTGGGAGTATGAGGCACAAAAAGGAACATCATACTCACACACAGAAGGGCATGTACTGTTCGATTCTACTTATATGAAATCTCCAGGATAGGTAATCAGATTAGCAGTTTCCAGGCGCTAGAGGACAGGGAATGGGGAAAGGCTGCTCAATGGGTACAAGGTTTCCTGGGGGCGTGATGAAATGTGTTGGAACTAGCTGGAGGTCGAGGTTGCACAATACCAGAAGTACTGAATGCCACTGAACTATACATTTATGGTAAGGGAATTTGACCTTAATGATAAAATAAAAGTCAGGCAGCAGATGCCAACTCCTGGTGCCCCCGCCCCAACCCCATAGGGTGAGAGACGAATTGGAGGTTGCCTTGCATGGGGGACCATTGGGAAGTCAGGAGTTAAACTGAAAAGAGAAAGGCATCTGGCTAACCCAAAGTCTGTCAGCCAGGGCTCATCACAGTTGTCCAGGCTGTGTACTGCACAACAGGGACTGCTCAGGAGACTGCAATCTAGCCTACACTCCATCCCCAAGCCATGTGCCTTGGGGGTAAAGCTGCATTGGCCCAGAGCAGTCTCTGTTTCCTAATTCTCACAGAACCACCCTCCCACCTGTGGCAGCCCTTCTTGAAGCTGGCTAAACCTTCCCTGCCTCCCCCCACCAGCCCCACAGAAAGAGCCCAGGCAACCTCCAGAGTGAATGGCCTGTGTTCTGAGCCCTTTGGCCTCTTCCATCTCCCACTCTTCATTTATCCAACCCGCTGTTCCTTGCCTCGACTGCCAGCCCAACTTCCCACTGGCCCTTCGGATCTGACAAATGGCCTCGCTCTCCTTGGCATGGCCCCTCGGCTCACCTCCCCGATTACCTTCTACACCTGCCCCTCAGCCTTTCCAGCCCCCTGCTACTCATGGGTGGCACTGCGTCCGGATCCAGCCCAGCTCTCCACCAGCTCCTCCCTGCAACACGGGCAGGAAGCCCACTACTGCTGTAAGGTAACTTTCGGTCCATCCTGGCAAAGGCAAAGTGTTTGAGTCTACGGTTTAAAAGCATCTGGGTGGCTCAGTCAGTGAAGTGTCTGCCTTCAGCTCAGGTCATGATCTCAGGGTCCTGGGATCGAGCCCCGGGTCGGGCTCCCTGCTCAGCTGGGAGTCTGCTTCCCTCCCTGCCCCTCCCCCTGCTTGTGCGTGCTCTCTCAGTCGGCTATGTGAGGTCACAGTGAGATGGCAGCCATCTGCAAGCCAGGAAGAGGGTCCTCGCCAAGAATGCAATCTGTAGGCACCTTGATCCTAAACTCTCCAGCTTCCGGAACTGTGAGAAATAAATGTCTGTTGTTTAAGCCACCCAGTCTATGGCATTTTTTAAAAGCAACCTGAGCAGAGCATTTTAACATGATTTTACATTTTAATGTGATTGCCAGTGGTAGTCATGGGGAAGGGTGAATAGACGAAAGGGCATATGCGTGGAAGGAAGATAAAAAGAATAAGTAAATAAAGCAAGAAAGGAGCCTCGCATGGAACAGTGATGAAAGTAAACCATGGATTGAGGAATGGGATTAATTAAATTCTCTGCTTCTGAAGTCTAAAGATCAAACTGGAAGGGGGTGTCCCTGCGTGCTCTTGGCAAGGTGGTACTTGACCTCTGCCTATGGGTGAAGCCAAAAAGTCAAGGTCCCTAAAAGCCTCTTCTTGTGGAGATCCTCATGGAAAGGGAGAGTCCCACAGATCCTGGAGAACAAGTTGGCTCTTGTTGCAGCTCACTCCCAAAATGGCCCCTGCTAATCCATGCCTCCCCATATCCGTTTCCCTGGGTCATCATCCCCCATATTGAATCACAGATGACACTTCATGACCAAGAGAATTTCAAGGACATGGAAATGTGTGGCTCCCAATGTTAGATAGAAAGCACCACAGCTCCCGCCATGATCGCTTGCTCTAGGGAAAGCCAGTCGCCATACCACAAGGATGCTCAAGCAGTCCTGTGGAGAGGCCCCCTGGCAGAGGAGCTGAGGCCCCCAGGCAACAGCCAGAAAGAACTTGTCCCGAATGTGAGTGGACGCTTGGAAAGGTATCCTCTAGCCCCAGTCAAGCCTTCAAATGATGCAGCCCCAGCAGATGCAAAAGTGCAACCTCATGAGATCTCAGGTGAGAGCTTTCCATCAAAGGTCTTCCTGAATTCCTGACTTAAGAAGCCCCGGGTATGATTGAGATATGCAACCATGTCTGGAGGTAATTTGTTACAGTGATAACTCATACAGTGCTCCCAGCTCAGCCCTTGCAAAGCCAAGTTGTTTACCTTCTCTGGTCTCATTGTGCTCATATCCCTTGTGTTTTGCCTTGCAAGTAGCCACATACTAAGAAAGCTTCTCATCTCAGCTTAGGAAAACCATGGAGAAAGGATTCATTCGCCATTAGGTCAGAGATTCACAAGGAAAGCAGACCCCTCTGATGTGCCCCAAAGGAGGGGGAGCAAGAATTCCACAGAAAAGAAAACCCAGACAGGGACCGCGTGGCCAGCTGCCCCTTCCCAACAGCAAGTTCTCCTGTCACTGCTCACCTGGGAAACTCTTGGTTTTATTCAATTACGGGGGGCATAGCACTGACTTCCCCATATCTCTGGGCTTAAAGTAACTGTAGGAACTGCAGGGCGAGATAAAGCAACTCCGGGAAGACCGTTTCCAGTGAGCAGAAACAGAAAGTTGAGCCCTGGGGAACGGCAGTGATCAAGGAAATGACTTCGGAAGAGGATCCGGGGAAGGAGATAGGACAGGCCAAGAGGTAGGAGCAGAGCCAGGGCTCCAGAGGGTCTCAGAAACAAAGAGAAAATTTTTAAGAAGGAACACTGTGCAACCAACAGACAAACGGGGAAGAGATGCTATTTTCTTTTAAAAAGACAATAAGGAAAGTGTGTAGAAGATGACAAATACAGCCAAGGTCCAGATGCGACCCTCTGCAGAGCTCCTCCTCTGGACCCAAGGGACCCGGACAGGCACCACAACGCGTCACACAAGCACCCGAGACAAGGCAATAATCTCCCCATGTGTTTCTCATCTTCAGACGAGGCGCATCTCTAGAAATTGCTACGTACGTGGTTTCAGCAGAAAGATGCGTTCTGTCTGCAGCCCCCATTTCCCCAATTGATGTTCCCTTTTGTTTGTGCCCACTCCGTCTTTGTGTGAACACTGGGATCTCATTGAACGTCCCCAAAAGAGGGATTGCACGGCGACTCAGCACAGTGTGCTGAAATGTCCCGGAGGGAATGCACAATCATCTTCAGTGAGTAGAGGACAATGAGGAGGTGTCCTGTTACATAATTGAAGAGACAATGTCTTTTATACTCAGTCTGGTTCACTTTTCACACTAAATTAATCTCAATAAGCATCTGCTTTGAGTAAAGGAAGTTTCGTGATAATTCAACCATGACCCCTGTAAAAGTCCATATGATTCCACCTTAGTCCCTCAGCCCCGACTCTCCTATTGAAATGGCCGGTCTTTATTTCATGATCATCAGCACGTTAACATGAGCTGATTAATCCCATCAACCTAACTACACAGATCGGACACAGCCCAGGGCGATGACATCATTAGCTTTGGGACGTGAGCGCACAGGATCGGAGGCCGGGCTGGTCCGCTGATCCCACAGGTCATTTGATCCAGTCTCCTTGTTTCTGAGAATTAAAAGCAGATTCTCCTTCCAGCTTGCTCTCTCGCTCCAAGATCCAGGTAAACTCGTCTCAACAAGGGCGTTGCGAGGACCTCATTTACAGGGGCCCCACTGAGCCTGCATTCCCTGTGGGAGTGCTTGTGGTCAAGCCACCGGACACCCAGCCAGGACTTAGGACCCACCACCTGTGGGTCTCGGTGACCAGTGCGATCTCTGCCAGCTTGTCTTTATCCTCACATATTCTGAACACGCCATCCTCACAGGCTGCATCGCACACTCTCTCCAGAGCAGGGCCCCTAACTGACAACCTGGCCACGTGTGCCCCTGCCGCCCGGCAGCCATCTCCCCCAGCTCCTGGATCCCCATGATCTTTGAGGAATCCACTCTTCCCATCCGATAGAGACGGTGTGAGGAACACAGCCAAGGAATTCTGCCTTCCCCTAGCCCAGCGGCTCTCGAAGTGTGATTCCGGGACTAGGAGCACGCCGTTGCACGAGGCGGGCACGTGACCCAAAGCTGGTCACCAAACTTATAATGATAAGTAGCCGCCATTACCGTGTCACACAGAGGAATTTCGCTGTGGTAGTGTGTTGCAACAGCCATAGGAACCCCACGCAGACGCGGACTGCAGATTGGAACGGAGCAATGCGACAGGGCATAGCGCTGGGGCCCACTCACCCCCTCACGGCCTTGACTTGCCTTCCATGGCTCCTTTGCCCTGCATCCCACAGGAGCCCTGATTCCCACCCTCCCAGACCTGCTCTCAGCCTTCCTGTGGACTTGGGAAGCTACGACGGGCGTCCCAGCTGTCGCCTTTCTGCACAAGTGGGCCGGAGTCAGTGCCTGGGCCTTGGAACCTGAGGGCCGTGCCCCTTCCCTTCCAAAGAGCAGGTGTGAAGAACCATAGCAGCAGTGCATGGAGATGAAGCGCCGTGGTGTGAGGAGGGAGCCGCCAACAAACGGTGATCCCTCCAGACGCACGGACAAACCGACGCAGAGAAGAAACCACGGCCCAGAGGGGACAGGGGACGTGCCCAACCCCAGCCAGCATGCGCGGCAAGGTCAGAGGCCAAACACTCAGCAGCCCCCCCTCCCCGAAGGTTCAGGAATCTTTCCTGGCAACTTTAACCACCAGTCAGAGATCTTTAACCACAAGTCAGAGATCTCCTTTTTTTTTTTTTTTTTCCCATGGAAAGTTGTTAGCTTTGTGGCAGAATTGTTCCTCTATCCTGGAAACCAAAAGACTTTTTTTTAAACATTTTTAGGAACATTTCACTTTTTTTATTTTAAATTATAATTTGGATATGAAGACATGAACTAATTTGGCTTTCATGTGGGATGCAGTCCAGTTTTCCCAATTTACACACATGCGTGCTCGCGCACACACACATGCCAGTGTTACAAGATGAGGCTGGGGTTGGGGGTAGAAAATCAGGAGGACAAGCAGATCGGGCCTCCCCAGGATGACCCTGTCTCCCAGCCTCCACCCCACTACCTGTGGGCCCTTTCAGAGCGCCGTGAGCCCACTACACACACGTGGCTTAGATTTCTCTTCCTCTGCCTGGTGCAGAGATTTAAACACAAATATCCTGTGAGAGGAAACGAGTCGGTGCCTACTCCCCAACTCACAGGTTTGCTCCCTTTTCTCTGATTCTAGCAAGGACTGAGGGAGGGGAAGAAGCCTGCCTGGGGCTGGGGAAAAAACGCTGAGCTCAGAGGCAGGAGACCTGAGTTGTAGCCACCAACTTGGGCTGTGTGATCATGGGCAAAACTTTTGCCCTCTCTGGGCCTCAGTTTTTACATCAGGGAAGGAAAAACTATTGTGCTGATAAGACGTTCCACTCTGAACCGCTAGGTTTGCTCCATATGATATTCACTGAGTACCCACCACGGGAGGTCCAGAGGCCTGAGACACATTCTTCCAATGAGGACTCATCACTGAGGGTCAGAGACATACCAGAGCATGTCTCAACTTCAGTCTCAGTTTTATCACAGACCATAATCTCGGGGAGCCCTGTTAGGGCTGAAGTGTGTGACCCCCCAAAATTTGTATGTTGAAGTCCTAGTTCCCAGCACCTCAGAATGGGATTGTATTTGGAGATAGGGCCTTTAAGGATGTAATCAAAGTTAAATGAGGTCATAAGCGTGGGCCCTAATCCAGTAGCACTGGTGTCCTTACAAGAAGAGGAAGAGACTCCAGAGAACTCACTCTCTCCAGCCACAGAGAAGAGAGAAAAGGCCACGTGAGTATGTAGCAATAATGCAACTGCCGAGAAGCTGGAAAAGAGGTCTCACCGGAAACCAACCTTGATGGCACCTGGATCCCAGACTTCCAGCCTCCAGAGCTGTGAGAAAATAGATTTCTGGTGTTTAAGTTGCACAGTGTATGGCACTTTGTTATGACAGCGAGCAGACTGATAGACCCTCCCCTCTCAGGTTGCCTCGGTTCCTCAGATTAGATCACTGGATCTTTTTCCTTTTGTCTCCAGGACGCTTGAGGAACTGAATGAAAGCGCATATGGTGGTAGACACGATTGTTGCTTGCTATTTCCCCTACCCACTAAGGAACATCCATGAGCGGGTCCGGAACCCCAGCTGCTTTCTCTACTTCCTGCCCGTCTTAATCTTGCACAGCCTGGGTTTCTGCACTGACATGGGACAGACGCTCTCCCCTCTTCGTTCTCAAATGTCAGCATCCTTTCAGGGCAATTAGAACGATTGCATGTCTTGGGGGAAAAAAAAAATCAAAGAATACTGGAGTCTCCCCCTTACTGTCCAGACAGACCATTAACCCTTTTTCATCTGGGAACAGAGCCCACACTGAGTTAGAAATTTTCTATATGCAAGTCCCGTACAAAACTTAACTCAGACTTCTTCTGCTGCTGGCTCTACAAAATAGTTGGTATCAGACTAAACTTCTCACTGAGAACAACTACAAAAGCTAAAAAAAAAAATTTTTTTTTAATGCTGTTTGAAAGTATGAAAAAAAAAATATCCCACGCAGGCCAGACTTGAGGGATCAAGACCCCAGAGAAATACAATGAAGTTTGTGTTGTATCCTCTGCTGGTTTTAGCTCTTGGCATATTTTTCACAGTGTGGGTCACAGAGCCCAAATGGAAAGCAGTGATCTAGAGCACAAGGCAGTGTATTCCTGGGATTAGAAGGATAAAGAAAAAAACTAGAGATCGGGGGTAACAAGCACCTATGACCGAGGGGAACAAGATACCAGAGGATGGGGATCCAGAGAATACGCAATCACATGGAGAGACACAGAGAACCCAACTAGAACGCAACTGCTAGGAGGCTAAGCACATAATTCAAAGCTTGGGAAACAAAAACTGGAGTTCAGGGAAAATCAAGGATGAAGTTTCCTAATAAACACCCCAGGCTTTTAGCTGAGATCATAAAAGGACTAGACCCTAAAAATATATGTAAATGGGAAACGGGCTCCATTAAAGATGAGCGGTCGTGCTTTATCTGCCAATTAGAAGAAAATCAAACTCTTTCTGAAAGACTAAGATGTCATCCAGAAGCCCTACAATTTTTCATATGTAATTTTCAGCATGCATTAAAAATTACTAGGAAGGTCAGACAACCAGACAAAATACTGAAAATCAAGAGAAGAATAAAGAGTAAAACCAGACCACAGAGGAATCAGATACTGGAGTTTTTGGACATAGACTCTAAAGTAACTATAATTAATATGCCCAATAAAATAGAGGAAATGATGGAGAAAAATCACCAGAAGACGGCATATATTTTAAAAAGAATCAATTGGATATCCTAAAATTGAAAAAAATATATATATAATAGAAAATAAAATTCCAATAGTCAGGTGAATAAATCTACCAAAAGACAGAACTGGTGAACAGGAAAATTGGAGTATAAAAGTATTCAAACCAAAGGGGAGAAAAAAAGAGAATAAAAATGCAGAAAATTAGCTGTGTAGGAGACCATGCAGAAAATATTAAACAACTTGTAATTGGAGTCCCAAGAATGGAGGAGGGAACGAAAAGGGCATTTGAGGGTTAATTTTATGTGTCAACTTGATTAAAGTACAGTGACCCACTATTTGGCCAAACACTGTCCAGGTATTTTAACATTTATGGTCAGTTGACTTTGAGTAAAGCTGATTGTTCTACCTAATGTGGGTGGGCCTCATCCAATCAGTTGAAGGCTTTAAGAGCAAAGACTGAGGTATCCTGAAGAAGAAGGAATTCTGCCACAAGGCTGCAACAAAGAAGCTCTGCCTGAGTTTTCAGCCTTTGGACTCAAGACTGCAACATCAACTCTTACCTGAATCTCCAGCCTGCTGGTTTGCCCTACAAATTTTGGAGTCATCAGCCCTCACAATCATGTAAGTTAACTCCTTAAACTAAATCCCTCTAAATAAAATTATCTATCTATCTATCTATCTATCTATCTATCTATCTATCTAGAGAGATAATGAACATATATATATATGAAAGACCTACATGTTTTCAACTAATAAAAAAAAATCCAAAGGGGATTTCATTTTTATGAAAAAGCTGTTACCATACTAATGTAGGTCTTTTGTAAAAGTGAAGTCAGATAATATGAACTTTCAAAAGGCAGGGTATACTCTTCACTTTACACCATTTTAGCTTATGAAAGATTTCATGGAAACGCTCTACTTTTGGATAGTTGGGGAAACCTGTACATAACTAGGGCATGTTGTGTTCACCCTGCAGATGTGAGTGGACACCCCCCCCCCCACCACTACCCATCTACTTAAAATTTGGTTCGGATGCTGAGACTAATGATGTTACACATGTGCCAATAGGATAGGAAAAGGTTTATTACTCACATAATGAGGCTTTCTTGGGATAGCAGAGACAGCTCCCCCTAGGGGGTCCAAAAAGAGATTGAGAGAGCTAGGAAAAAAGACTGGCTTGGGTTTTTATGGTGATCACACGACAGAGCTGAGGTGAGGACTCTCACACATGACTCAGGCTTGTGTGGTTTGTATATGTGTTGCCGAAGCAAGCACAGGCTTGTGTGGTTTGAATTTCCCACTGGCACAAATAGAGGGAGCAGCCGACTTTCTTAGCTTGCCCAGAGGTGGGGCAGCAGGGGCAGGGGGGAGGGTGGGGCTCAAAGTCTGTCACCATCAAACATAAAAATAAGGAGTCCAGACTCTAGTACAGCAAATCACAGTCAACCTGAAAACTAAAGGCAAGGAGCATAAACCAAATAAATAAAATAAACTTCTAAAAACTAAAGGACAAGAAACTTGACCTTCAAAGGAGCAACAGTAAGACCGACATCAGATTTCTCAACAGAAATGATGGAAGCCAGATAATGGAATGACATTTAAGTAGCCAACTAGAATTCTACACCCAGTGAAAATACCACTTTTTTTTCTCTTTCTTTCTTTTTTTTAAAAAAAGCTTTCATTTATCTATTTATTTTAGAGACAGAGAGCACGAGCAGAGGGAGGGGCAGGGAGGGGGACAAGCAGACTCTGTACTGAGTGTGGAGCCCATTGCAGGGCTCAATCCCACAACCCAGAGATCGTGACTGAAGCCAAAATCAAGTCGGCCACCCAACTATCTGAGCCACCCAGGCACCCCAAATACACCATTTTTAAAATGAAGGTAGAAGGGGCACCTGAGTGGCTCAGTAGTTAAGCATCTGCCTTCAGCTCAGGTCATGATCCCAGAGTCCTAGGATCTAGCCCCGCATCGGGCTCCCTGCTCAGTGAGGAGCCCGCTTCTCCCTCTCCCACTCCCCCTGCTCATGTTCCCTCTCTCGCTGTGTCTCTCTCTGTCAAATAAATAAAATCTTAAAAAAAAAAAATGAAGGTAGAAGAGAGGCACCTGGGTGGATCAGTTAGTCAGGTCAGACCTGATTTCGGCTCAACTCATGGTCTCAGTTTCATGAGATTGAGCCCTGCATTGGGCTCCACGCTAAGTGTGGAGCCTGCTCAAGATTCTCTCTCTCCCTCTGTCCCTCGCTCACACACTCTCTCTCTAAATAATAATAATAATAAAATGAAGGTAGAAAAAAGTCATTTTAGACCAAAAAAAAAAAAAAACTTAGAAAATTTGTGGCCAGAAGACCAGCCCTACAAGAATTTTCAAGGAAAATGATCTGAAATCAAAGCACAAAGATGGGGCGCCTGGGTGGCTCAGTTGGTTAAGCGACTACCTTCGGCTCAGGTCATGATCCTGGAGTCCCGGGATCGAGTCCCGCATCGGGTTCCCTGCTCGGCGGGGAGTCTGCTTCTCCCTCTGACCCTCCTCCCTCTCATGCTCTCTATCTCTCATTCTCTCTCTCTCAAATAAATAAATAAAATCTTAAAAAAAAAAGCACAAAGACGGTGTGAGGAGATGAGGGGCATTGGGAAGAGTAATACATGGGTGAATACAGTTGACCCTTGAACAATGCAGGTTTGAACTGCGTGGGTCCACTTATACATGACTTTTTTTTCTTCAAGAAGTACAGTACAGAACTGTAAATGTATTTTCTCTACCTTATGATTTTCTTAATATTTTCTGCTCTCTAGCTTACTTTATTGGAAGAATGCAGTATATAGTACATAGAACATACAAAATATGTATTAATCAAGTGTTTCTGTTATCCCTAAGGCTTCTGATCAACAGTAAGCTGTCAGTAGTTATGTTTCGGGGGAGTCAAAAGTTACACAGGGATTTTCAGCTGTGCAGAAGGTCAGAGTCCATAACCCCCAGGTGGTTGAAGGGTCAACCATGCATGTGGAATGAAATACATGACAACACAGAACAAAAGGCAGAGGGAATAAATGGGCTTAAAATGTTGTTAGCTCCTTGCCTTATCCAGGGACTGCTAACATCCAAAAGTAGATGCAGCAAGTCAAAGCGGAGTGTTCTATCCTCTAGGGTAACCAGTATAGGAATAATAACAGAACATATGACTAACAAGGTAGCAGAGCAAGGAGATGGACTACATTTCAACAAATTTGTCTTGATCCAAAATTTGTCAGACATCTAAAAAAGCAAGACTCAGTTATATTGTGATTATAAGAAGCAAGTACCTTGCACAGAAGGAGCCTGAAGAACTAAAATTAGGACAGGAAAAGCTGAAGTAACTCTACTAACATATAGTTAATGAGAATATAATTATTGCTATTATCTATACTCATGTACAGACATATAAATGGCTATATATATTTAACAACATATAGTTAAAAAGACAATATATTCTTTTGAAAATAAATTTTTGAGAGAGAGAGTGCACGTGCATGTGCACGAGAGTTGGGGGGGGCAGAGGGAGAGATAGACTCTTAAGCAGGTTCCACACCCAGCGCTGAGCCCAGAGCCCAATGTGGGGCTCCATCTCACGACCCTGAGATCAAGACCTGAGCCGAAATCAAGAGTTGGATGCTTAACTGACTGAGCCACCCAGGTGCCCCAAGGCAATATATTCTTTAAGGCAAGCTTTATTACTAGAGCTACTTCACAATACTGAAGAACCAATTAAACAAAATAACATAAAATGTTTTCTTTTCATTGACTGTTTTAAGGTTTCTTTTCTCTTGGAATTTCGGTTTCAGAGAGTTCTGCTAATTCAAAGTCAATAAGGTTACTTCTTCAATACGATAATGGTGCCCCCACCCTGGGGAGTTTAGGGTCAAGTTATTGTTACCTTTTCTTTGAATTGTTTGGATAGTCCCATAAGGAGCCTTTAGTGCCTCATAGAATAATACTCAGTTTTCTCTGGAAAGTACTAGATGAAAGGTTTAATGTAGGGCAGAGCAGACATATAAAGGCAATGTAAATTTAAACAGGGTATGGCAGAGCAAGATTAAAATAAATAGTGAGGGGCGCCTGGGTGGCTCAGTCATTGAGCGTCTGCCTTCGGCTCAGGTCATGATCCCAGGGTCCTGGGATCGAGCCCCACGTCGGGCTCCCTGCTCAGCGGGAAGCCTGCTTCTCCCTCTCCCACTCCCCCTGCTTGTGTTCCCTCTCTCACTATGTCTCTATCTGTCAAATAAATAAATAAAATCTTTTAAAAAAAAATAAATAAATTAGTGACATTTACTACCCTGCATGGCTAGCCCACTAGCCCACCTGGGTCACAGCATCTAATCTCTGTCGCAACCCCAGGCTAGAATTTGGTACTCTTAGACAGCACTCTAATGACCGATCTACAAAAAGTTGACTTAAAGTTAGCTATAGATTATTGTCTGCTCTGTCCCCTGGTCAATGGGGAGTCTGTTTCTCCCTCTCCTTCTTCCTGCCGCTCCTCTGCTTGTTCTCTCTCTGTCTCATAAATAAATAAATAAATAAATAAATAAATAAATAAATAAATAAATAAAATTTAAAAAAAGGAAAAAGCACTAAAAACCAATGATCCGAACCAGAAAACAATTAGCAAACTACAGTCCATCAGCCAATCTCCCCCCCAATCTGGTTTTATAAATAAAGTTTTATTGGAACAGAGAAACACCACTTGTTTCTGTATTATCCAGGTCTGCTTTTTACTGTAATGCTATAATGGAATAATTGTAATGGAGACCATATAGCCTTCAAAGTCTAAAATACCTACTATCTGGCATTTTACCAAAAAATTTTGCTGACCCCCTAATCTGAGTTTTCAGATCCAAACCTGGAAAACAAACAGAAAAATAAACCTAAGGAAATTAAAAGAAAGAAAACAAAAAAGACAGAAGCAGAAATCAATTAAATGGAAAGAAAACTTACAGGAGAAATCAATAAATCCTAAAGTTTATTTTTTTAAGATTAATAATATTGATAAATATTGATGTGAAAAAAGAAGACACACATTTCCAATATCAGAAAGATAAGGCACCACTGTGAAAGTATAAGGCAAACTGCAGAATGGTAAGAAATACATATATTTTAATACATATAGCCTATAAAATATTCATCTTCAAAAAATATAGATAACATAAATTATTAAGAAGAAGATAGTTCCAGGCACCTGGGTGGCTCAGTCGTTAAGCATCTGCCTTCGGCTGAGGTCATGATCCCAGGGTCCTGGGATCGAGCCCCGCGTCGGGCTCCCTGCTCCACAGGAAGCCTGCTTTTCCCTCTCCCACTCCCCCTGCTTGTGTTCCCTCTCTCGCTGTGTCCCTCTCTGTCAAATAAATAAATAAAATCTTTAAAAAAAAAAAAGTTCCATTTCTTTTAAATGGGGAAAAACTTGAATAGACATTTAGGAAGACATCCAAATGGCTAGTGTGCCTATGTATAACTTCTCAATATCATAAACCATTAAAGAAATGCAATTGAAACCATGCGTTACCATGATACATCCTCCAGAATGGCTAAAATGCAAAAACTGATAATACAAAGTGTTAATGAGGATGTGGAGCAATTGAAATTCCTCAAACAGCTGGTGGGAGTATAAATTGGTATAAAAAGTTTGGGAAACTGTCAAGGTGCCTGGGTGGCTCAGTTGGTTGAGCATCCAAACCTTGATTTCAGCTTTGATCTCAAGGTTGTGAGATCGAGCCCCACATTGGGCTCCGCACTGGAGCATGGAGTCTGCTTGGGATTCTCTCTCTCTTTCTCCCTCTCTCCCTCCCCCCGCTTGCACATGCTCCCTCTCTCTTTCTCTTTCTCTCAAATAAGTAAATAAAATCTTTTTTAAAAAAGTTTGGGAAACTGTTTAATAGAATCTATGAAAGCACACCCTAAGATCCAGCTATCCCACTCCCGAGTACCTACCCGATAAGAATGTGCACCAATAGACTCTGTCAGGAATATTTATGGCAGCATTAACCATAACAGCCTCAAATGGAAACAAACCACACATCTTTCAACTGGAGAAGAGATATACAAGGGGTGGTATATCCAAGCAATAGAGTATAGCGCGATAGGAAGAACGAAATACTACTATACACGGTAGTAAAGGAAGCCAGATGCAAAAAGAGAACACAGTGTATGTTTTCATTTACTTAAAATTCAAAAGCTAGCAAAACCAAATCAATGGTGACAGAAGGCCAAAGAGTGGTTCCCTTTAGTGGGAGATAATGATTGGGAGCAGGCATGAGGGAGACTTCCGGGCATCAGTCATGCTCTGTATCTCAGTATGAGTGGGGGTTCCAAAGGGTAGTCATCATTTTGTAAAAATTCATAGAGCCATGCAGTTAAGGTATTTGAAAGTTGCTGGATATATGTTTTTCTTCCATAAAAGTTTGCTAAAAAAAAGAAAAGAAACTTAATTCCTAGAAAGGTAGGGTAGTGCTTGAAGAGACAAATCTGGAGTGAGACAGCCCGCGTTCAAATTCTGGCTTGGCCATTTACAACCTATGTGTCCTTAAACTATGTAGCCTGTCTGTACCTCAGTTTCCTTATCTGTAAAATGGGGACAATACTAGCATCTAAGCCTAAGGTTGTGCTGCGGACTCATGGGTTGATCCATGCAAACTATTTATGATAGTGCCAAATATACAGTAAGATCTCCATAAATGTTGCTTTTTTGTTGGTGGTGGTGTTTTTATCTTTGCATCTCATCTGGAGGGCCACACACAAAGTCGGGGTTAAAACCAAGGGCTTTATACTCTTGGGTATTTGTTCCAGAAAAATGAAAACTTATGTTTACACAATCACCTGTACACAAATGTTCACAGCAGCTTTATTCCTGACAGAATCTGCAAACCAGATGAAAGCACATCCCCCTTCAGTGGACAAATGTGGAACTGTGGTACATCTATACCACGGAATACCACTCCACAGTGAATAGGAAACAAAGTATGGTTACTCACATGAATCTCAAGGAATCTCAAGTGAATCTCAAGGAAATCGAGCTGAATGAAAAAAGCCAACCCCCAAAGCATTTATATGCATGCTTCCATTTACAGAACATTCTTGAAGTGACAAAACTAGAGAGATGGAGAACAGGATTCGTGGCTGCCGGGGTTAGAGATGTAGGTGGGGTAGAGAAGGTGTGGCTATATTTGGACAACAGGAAGGGTCATTCTAGTGATGGAGCTCTTTTTTATCTTGACTGGTGGTAAATGCACATACCTGCATATATGCTAAAACTGCATAGAACTACACACACACACACACACACACACACACACACACACACACACACACAAGTACAGGTAAAACTGAGGAAATCTAAAACAAATCAGTGGATGGTATCAACATCAGTATCCTGGTTGCAACACCATACAATGGCTTTGCAAGATGTTACCACTGGGGAAGATGGGATAAAGCGTCAGGAGATCTCTCTGAATTTTTTTTTTTACAACTGTGTAGGAATCTACAATGATCTCTGATGTCAGCCAGCCAAGCTTTGATGTCCTGACTCCATCACAGACCAGTTGGGTGACTTTGGGCAGGTAAACTTCCTAGAGCTTCAGTTTCCCCATCCACCAAGTGGAGATAGTCATAGCTCCTCCTCCCTAGCCTTGTAGTAAGGACGGAGTCAGGAGCATAGTGTCCCAAACAATGGGAATCATCAACAAATGCGACCTTCAGGAATCTTATCATTGTTATAAATGAGAGGTGTGGGACTGACAGATGAAGTGATTTGCCCCAGGGCCCCCCAAAAGGGGCCAGGATTCCATCCCGGAAGCTGGGTTCTATTTGGTCAGAGGGGAGAGGATCAAAGTGGGAAATCCGGGGGCGGACACACTGGTTTTCTCCCCCTGACACCGTGTGTCTGCGTGTCGGGGGAGGGGAGAATTAGCACCGGGGAGGGGGTGCAGCAGGAGACAAAAGAGGAAGGGGTCAGAGAGCAGGCACCAAAAAATTGCTAAGAAAATCAAAGGGCCGCTGGGAAACAATAGCTTAGGGGCTATTGTTCTCTTGCCCAAACCCTCTGTCTAGGACTGAATAGATTCCCCAGCCATGTCCTCCTTTCCCACCAGGGTGGGACGCAGGGGTCAGCTGGGTTCAAGGATGTGACAGCTACTCTGGACAGCAAAAAAGTGCTGCACAAATGTTTGTTGATGATGATGACGACGACGACGATGATGATTTTTGTAACCATTGGTTGAAAGGGCCCCTGGGAATCATTTCATATTCTGTATGGTCCTCGCTGGACCGGATCTGGGCAACTCTTTGTCATTCTCCTTGTGCCTGCTGGCCCAGCTCAAGGTCTTGCCCTTCAGAGCAATCAGTGACCCCAGAAGTCCTCTGGGTCCTTGCTACTCAATGTGAGTCCAACGTCTGGCAGGAGCAACCACGTCATCTGGGAAAGCTTGTTAGAAATGCAGACTCTCTGGCCCTGCCCCAGATATCCTGAATCAGATGGCATTTTAACAGGATCCTCAGAAGACGTGCTCGAGAAGCCCTGCTTTAACCCAGCCTTCTGGTTTACTGCCAAGGACACAGAGGTGCAGAGAAGAGCGGGACTGCTCGGAGTCGCAAATCATGTTTGCACCAGAGCCGGAACCAGAACCTAGGCTCGAGGGCTCCCAGACAGCTGTCTTTGGCCGGAAACCTCGGGTTAAGATGGGTTGGGGTGAAATGGGGGATGAGCTTCCTAAGTGAGGAGGAAAGTTCTCTGTCTTCTCTTCTGAAAGCTGTCCTGGTGGGAAAGCAGTGCCCCTCGCTGACCTCGTTCAGCTTGTGGTTTGGGTACAGGTAAGAAGAAAGTCCATCCAATTTGCAGACATATAAAATCCCTTCTCTTGCAGGGAAAGTTGTGTAGACATATCACGGCAGGGGCGCCTGGGTGGTGTAGTCGGTTGAGCAACCTACTCTTGGTTTCCACTCAGGTCATGATCTCGGGATCGTGGGATGGAGCCTTGCGTCTGGCTGTGAGCTTAGCATGGAGTCTGCTTGAGATTCTCTCGTTCCGTATGCCCCTCCCCCCTTTCTCTCTCTCTCTAAGATGAATAAATAAATCTTAAAAAAAAAAGAAAGAAAGAAAGAAACACCGCAGCAGCGGGCTTGTTTTCAAGATGGCTGCTTCCTCGCCACGTCTTTGTGCCTCAGTTTCCTTATCCAGAGAAGACACTCTTCCCTGACAACCATGCACTGAGTACCTGCCATACATCAGGCTTGGCGCCAGGCTCTCAGTAAAAATTCACATGTGCTTACAGCTTGGTGGTCACGCACCCCACAAGACACAGGAAGGCTGTGCAGATCTGCTAAGGATCTGAGGAAAGTAGGGGGCAATAGAGGGATTGCACCCAGAAAAAAATGCAGAAATTCACAAGCCACTGCTGTTGCAATATCGATGGACCCCATCTGCCAAAGCCAAACCTTCTCATAATGCTCATTCAGATGAAACCAAATTGCTTCTTCCACGAACCCTTTTCTGCTTGGAGATACGGTAACGCTGAAAGGGACAACAGAATAGAAATCTCTGAGTCCATCTTCATTTCCCAGAACAGGAAACTGAGAACTGGAGAGGGACAGAGACCTCCTCGAGGACACACAGCATTACTAGTAGCACCAGGACTTCCACCCCTTTCCTGGTATACTTTCTACTGCACATCCTGCCCCAATTTCTATAATAAAATCACAATTCAACCAATATTGACAAGTGTCCTCCCTCCATCAGGTAGGAGGGTAATTGAGACATGGCTACGGTTAGAATCTGCTCTGGAGAAGCTCACAGCTTAGCAGGGGCTTGACCAAAGGAGGTTCTGTTTACTTAAAAGCCACAACACTAGGATGATAGGAAGTAAACCCCCCACATGGAGCAGGGGCTGGAGTGGGTGGGGCCGTTCCAGGAGCTAGCTACCCTCGGCGAGGTACAAGGACTCACAAACTGCTAGGAAGGCTTTCCAACAAAAATGTTGGAGACCTGGAAAAGTAATTTTTGGCTCCACCGTGAGAAACGCAAACTGCAAAGTCAAAGCTAATAAATGTATAATTAAATGTCTACAGAAGGTAGCACCATGTCAACATCATTAAATTGCTAAATTAATTATTCCTAAAAGTTTCATTACATGTGAAAATGATTTAGATGTTCTCACTTTGCAAGAATTTCCCGGTGTGCCCAATCAGTCCTAAGAAATAGCAACCACTGTAAATGAGGGCCTTGCAGCCAAGTAAAAGCAAAATTAAAATTATAAAAAAATCCTTCCAAAATAATGTAATAAAAAGGCTATATGCAATATTTGTGATGTTGCTCTTAAGAGTTTGCTATGAGGAGGGCTGAACCCACCAAAAAAGAAGTACCTAACCCAACCGCCTACAAGTTACCCTAACTTGGTACCTTAACCAGCTCAGGGCTGGTGTCAGACTTGCCTGCCACAAATCCTTGGACAAGTCACTTAGCAACTTTGAGCTTCAGCTTTTCCCCTTCTGAAACATCCCGAGGAGTCAGTAATCTCAATTGCTGGGAGCTAGGGAGAATGCAAACACCTCCAATACCCCAATACCAGGCAGAGAGGAGTGGGTACTGGCTGGGCATTATCTTACTAGGTTGGCACACAAAATTTAAGAGGGCGCAAAGAAAAAAAACCCTCAGTATCCAAGATAAATAATATTTTAATGTAATATGTTTTAACAAGTAAAAAAAAAAAAGCAGATGAGCAAAACGCCAAATCTAAAAGGATGATTGATCTGTCAGGGACTCTGGAGCCAGCCAGCCTGGCGGCACCACATCTACCTGTGTAATCTGGACCCTCAGTCGGTGCCTGGGTTCCTATATCTGTGCCACGGGGCTAAGCATGCCCCGTCCCCACCCTTGCAGGGTTTCGGGAGCCGGAAATGGGTTAATAGGAGCTAAAGGATTTAGAAGAGCGTCTAGCCACAAGGCGCTTTAAGTCATTATTACGGTGCAAAGAAACTGGGAACTTCTCACATTGTAGGAGAAACCCCCGGTCGCATTGTCACAAACAAAATTTCGTTGGGGCCAGGGCTGGGCAAAGGCGCTTTCGGGAGTGGCCTGCGCTGCAGTTTCCGGGGCAGCCGACCCGGCGCCGGGGAGTGGGGGGCCGGGCGGGGCGCGGGGAGTCGGGTCACCGGGGGCCAGGTGGGGCGCGGGGTCCAGGCGGGGCGCGGGGGACCAGGTTGTTCGCGAGGGCCAGGGCTCCTGGGGCCAGGGCGCTGGGGCCAGGCGGGGCGCGGGGGGGCCAGGTGGGGCGCGGGGGCCAGGCGGGGCGCGGGGGACCGGGTGGGACGCGGGTACCAGGCTGGGCGCGGGGTCCAAGCGGGGCGTGGGGGTCCAGGCGGGGCGCTGGGGGGCCAGGAGGGGAGCCGGGCGGGCGCCGGGGCGCGGGGTTGGCGCGGCTGCCCGGGACCCCGCCGCGCGCCCGTCTCCGCCTTTGTCGCGCCCCGCTCCGGGAGGAGGCCGAGCGCCCTTTGTCTGCCCTGCGGGGGCTCGGGGCGGCGCTGCCTCTCGATCCCGCCGCCCAGCACGCCCTTCACCTGGCCCCCGCCGCCCTTCAAGGTGTGCGCGGCAGTCCGGCTCCGAAGGGGGCTGGCGGGGTCCGTCCCTGCGCCGCCACGCCTGACACCGAGGGGCCACGGTTGACAGGGCTGTGGTGACGGGAGATGGGGGGACGCCTTCCCCAGAGCCGCCGGCACTGAAACGCTGCCTGTCCATTTCGGTCAAGCTGCGCGCGGGAGTATCTTCTATCTCCTCTTTTCGGAAATCGAATAGACCCCCCCCCCGCCCCCCCCCCCCCCGCCGCCCAGGCTGTTTCTGAGAGCAGAGGAATCGTGAGGCCGACCAGGACGAGTGACAACGGGAGTAAACCACTGCACAAACGCTTGTCTGGGCCTGGCTGGATTGGCAGGGACCTCACAGTGTCAGCTGATGTGTGTGTGTTGTGTGGGGGTGGGGTGGGGTGGGAGTTGTGCGGGGGTGGGGGAGTGGTGTGTGTGTGTGTGTGGTGTGTCTGGTGTGTATGTGGTGTGTATGGTGTGTGTGTTATGTGTGGGGTGTGTATATAGTATAGTGTGTATGATGTGTGGGGGGGTGTGGTGTGTGCGGGGGTGTGAAATGTGTGGGATGTGGTAAGTTCTGGCGTGCGCTATATATTGTTCTCCAGTTTCTTCCCTAGTACCTAGTACAGAGCCTCAGTAAATCCTTGCTGAGTGGGTGAAGGAGAGTTGGAGTTCACAACCTAGTAGAAGTGAAGAATATATCAAATAAATTTTAAAAACCAGCTAAGTATGAAAATAGTAGCAGAGAGAAAATAGAATAACTAAATTTGGGGTCAAGTTTAGGGATCAAAGAAAGTTTCACAGAACCAAACCCCTTTGAAATGGAGGGATTTATCAGTCTTGGGAAAGCATTCCAAGCAGAAGGATCAGCATGTGCAAGAACAGAGAGGTGCAAAAAAACCAGGCAGGTTCTGGGAATGGGGTCCTTTGGGCTCCAACATCAAATAGTAACTTGTGGAAAATTAGTAATGATGTAATGATCTCAGGGAGGACCAAAGAAATGGGTGCTTTTTGTTTTCTGCTCAGATTTCACTGTAGCCCTTGAAAAAGGCAGAGCTACAGACTATGAAAATAGGTACAACCTTCCAAAAGGAGGGACCTGAGCTGCCCCTGGACAAGTCTGAGCCACGTTTCTGGTTTTTGGTTGCTCAGTATGGCACACACATTTCTAGGTGGCACAGGTACAAAGAAGGTTGGTCTACCCCATTCCCCAGGCTTTGCAGCCATGTGGGGGTAGCAGACCATTCAACCCTCAAGGCAGTGTGATGCTGCAGGGGATGGACGTGAGTCTAAATGGTGGGACAACCTCTGCACTCTGCAGACCTCGGCAGAAGGAACGTGCGCTGGAGTCCAGGCTCCAGCTCTTACTGGCTGCGTGCCCTTGGACAGGCACCTGACTCTGAGCCTTAGCATCCTAATAATATTTATTGAGCATTGCCTGCATGCTGACATTTTATTTCTAGGCACTTGGGATACAGTAGTGAATGAAACAAAGATCCTTGTCCTCAAAAACCTGAGCTCCAGTGAAAGAAAAAAATAAGCATTATAAATAGGTAAAGCATATAACATACAAAGAGGAAATCCGTTTAGTATGGCTATTACAAAAAAGAAAAAAAAAAGAAACTGAAAATAAGAAGTGTTGGAGAGGATGTAGGGTAATTGGAACCCTTGTGCATTGTTAGGAATGCAAAGTGGTGCTATGGAAAACAGTCTGGTGGTTCCTCAAAATGTTCAACATAGGCTTACCATCTGGTCCAGCAATTTCATTTTGGGGTAAATACCTAAAATAATCGAAAGAGGGGATTCAAACATATGTGCATAACCATGTTCATAGCAGCATTACTTATAATACCCAAAAGATGGAGACAAACCAAATGTCCATAAACATATGAATGGATAAACAAAATGTGGTCCATCCATACAATGGAATGTTATTCAGGCTTAAAAAGGAGGGGCGTTCGGACAATTGTTGATGAGGTACCTGGAGGAATCAGACATACAGAGAAAGTAGAACGGTGACTGCCAGGGCCTGGGGGAGAGGAGGATGGAAAGTCAGCGTTTAATAGGTTTCTTGAGATGAAGCGATGGATGGCGGTGATGGTTGAATGTCCTTAAAGCTACCGCAGTGATGGATTTCAGAGCACAGCTGCTGGGTTGTTGTCTCTTACACCGGTGTACTTGAAGGTCTGGGAGGCCCATTCTCAAGGTTGCCACACATTCCTTAAAATGCAGTAAGGGGTGGCCCAGTGCGGAGTATGGGGACCTGAGGGGAGTGCCATGTAAGAAGGCTGCCCAGTGTGAATGTTGGAGTTTTGGCTGGATGAGAAAAGCCTCCACCAAAAGGGGCAGCTCAGTGCCAAGTGTTGGGTCCAGGGTGTGGAGGGAAACCCTGCAGAGATGTCAGAACCCAAGCAGGGTAAGTAGGCCATCCATGCAGGGAGAATGCCTCGCACCAGGTAGCAGAGCCTCAGTTGAGTAAGAAACATCCTTGTAAGGAGGGGGTGGCCATATACACACAAGGGAACTGATCAGATAAGCAAACATATTAAAGGGAGAAAAATTTCTCACTGTTGGAGAATCAAGTTATGAATATAGGAAGATTCCTGTGGGTTAGATTGCAATTGGAGGTGTTAATGTGAACTTATGGTTTTCAATAGCTACGTAGATAAAGAAGTAATTACAGTTGATCCTTGAGCAACACAGGGGTTAGGGGCACTCACCTTCCCCCACCCCGCCTGGTTGTAACTTTCGACTCCCCTGAAACTTAGCTACTAATAGTCTACTGTTGACTGAAAGCCTTACCAACAACATAAACAGCTAATCAACACATATGCTGTATGTTATATGTACTATATGCTCTGTTCTTACAATAAAGTAAAGAAAAGAAAATGTTAAAATCATAAGGAAAATACATTTATAAGTACTATACTATGTTTACTTAAAAAATCTGCCATAAGTGGACCCTCACAGTTCAAACTCAGTTTTTCAAGGGTTGACTTTAAACATAGTAAAATATGTGTGTATACATGTGTGTTTGTTACGCATATATGTTCCACATCACTAAGAGAACTTGAGAGTAATGATACTTCAAAAACAGTAAGCACACAAAGCACCCAAATTTTGGCTTCTAAATACCACTTTCAACAAAAAGGAAGCAGGGACCCATGGAAAAATGTCTGGTTCCAGGGTTACAGAAGGGATAAGTCTGGACTATCTTGGTACTCAGAAATTAAGAGTTCAAACAATGATGGGCACACATCAGAACAACAAAAGCCATATCTGGCTCTGTCTAGAGCAATTCAAACATCAAAAAATGATGGTAATGAATTATAGCCCATAGAATAAAATAGGAAACTGGGAGGCCCTAATGCTATAAATAACTGAATAAATTAAAAGTTTGGTGAGGAACAGGACATTTACATAAAACATTGATCAATTACAGAGGGAAAAAGTGACAATAATACAGCAGTGAGGCCCCATGGACACCATCTTAACCAGGTGATCCAAGTGAACGTCGTCCATTGCCGGACACCCTGAGTTCTTGTGCTACCTCATGCGAAGCAACAACAAGAAAACGGCATCATTTCTGGGATATTTCTACCAAAGATGGATGTCCTCAATCTATTCAGGATAAAATATCAGACAAATCCAGACATTCTACAAAATAACTGGTTTGTAATTTTCAAAAGGGTCAAGGTCATAAAAACGAAGACTGAAGAACCATTCCACACGGGAGGAGACAAAAAGATTCACTATCTAAAGACAACATGTCATGTCTAAACTGGATCCTTTTGCTGCAAAAGACATTATTGGGACAAAGGGTGAAACACTTGAGTGTGGTCTGAGAACTGGATGTGGAGATGCATGGTATGAACTTCCTAATTCTGGTGATTGTTCTCTCTGCTTGTTAGAAATATACACTGAAGTATTCAGGAATGCCCAGGCATCCTGTTGGCAATTTACTTTTAGATGGTTCAGGAAAAAATTACTTGCACTGTATTTGCAACTTTTTTGCAAATTTGGGAATATTTAAAAAATGTGTCTGCATATATATGTCAGATCATATCACACCACTGCTCAGAACTTTTATGGCTTCCCCGTTATCTTTGGAATAAAAATAGAGTCCTGACCCTGGTCAACGAGTCATACACGACCTGGCCCACCCATGTCCTCATGCTTTATTGTGTTTCAGCTGCACTGGCCTCCTGGATGTTTCTAGACTGTGCCAAGAACTCTGATGCTGTTCCTTTTGCTTGGAGTGTTTCTCCCAAATTTCCACATGGTGCTCGCCTCACTGTATCCAGGGTCTCTGCTCACATGTGCAGAAAATAGCTCCTCATCCAGTTGAGTCACTTGTGTCCTTTACCTGATCATCTTTTCTCATAGTCCTTTCCTCTACGTGAAATTTTAATATGGGTTTCCCTGTTTATTGTCCATTTCCTCACTAGAATGTAAACTTACTGTGGACAGGGACTCTGTTTTGTTTTTCCTTCCACCCTAGGGCCTGGAAGAGTTCAAGTGACTGGTCAGTGTGGAGAGCTTTGTAAACTCCCTAGCATGGTGTGTGGTCACTGTTAGTACTCAGTAAGTGGAAAGATTTTTAAAAACACATCGTTGAAGGGCGCCTGGGTGGCTCAGTCTGCTAATGGTCCGACTCTTAATTTTGGCTCAGGTCATGATCTCAGGGTCCTGAGATTGAGCCCCCTGTTGGGCTCCACCCTCAGCTCGGAGTCTTCATGGGATCCTCTCCTTCCCCCTCTGCCCCACCCCCTGGCTGCTCTCTCTTTCTCTAAAATACATACATACATACATGCATACATACATACATACATACATACATACATACTACATCATTGGCCAGGTTGTGCAATTGTTCACCCACCTCTAGGAGCTCGAGATTCCAAGTGGTGAAAGATCCGGAAGAAAGAAGACAGTCTCTGCCTGAAGCCCAGAGAGAGGAGCCCCTGGTGACAGAGGCTGGATGCCCAAGTGCTTCCTCTTTGCCTTTGGTGCCGGTCCCTGTGGTGTTCTGCCTCTAGGATTTCCCCCAGCCCCAGGGGACTGAGCTCAGTCTCAGGATTGGTGCGTCTCCCTCCTGCTCAGGCTCAGCCATGGCTTCAGATGCCTTCCTGGAGACGGGCTTTCTCATTTGGTCAAGGCAGCCAACTCCACTTGAGTATGCTCCAGTCCCCAGGCTGTTGGCTCCATGCTGAGGACACAAAATCATATTGAAATGTGACTTTTCAGTTTTGATTTTGCTCATGTATATAGGTATACTGTAAACAAGATTCCATCTCCTCCAATCTAATCCCTTCTTCAGCATTTAATACCAACATTAAGAAGATGCTTTCCCCCCAAAACTATTGGAAACATTTGATATCCTTTTAGCCATTGAGAATGGATAGGATGGAGGTGCTTATCAAATAAGTACATATCGTGCTTTTTAAATAGTCTTGGTGCCTATCTAGGAATAAGAGTTCCATTTTACTGTGTTACCATTCATTTGTTCAACAAATATTGATTGAGCACTTTCCCTATGGCAGGAAGAACTCTAGGAACTTGGGACATATATCAGTGAACACAACAGACAATGATCCTGGCATTGACCTCTTTGCACAGGTGGTGGGCCTGGTGTACCTTACTTCTTGCCCTACGTGCGAATTTCTACTTATCCTCCAAGATTCAGTTCAAACCCACCTCCTCTGGAAAGGTTTCCCGATGTGCCAGAGAAAGTTAACTATTGCTTTCTCTGTGCTGTCATTACACTTTGTTCATATCTCTCTTATAGCACTTTATTACCTTTTTTTTTCCAAATAGACTTCATTTGGGGGCAGTTTTAGGTTTACGTTTTGAAAAGGTGAGCAGAAAGTACAGAGTTCTCTATTCCCCCTCAATCCTCTCCCCTTTCTTCTATTATTAATTCCTTGCATTAGTGTGGCACATGTGTTACCATTGATGAATCAATAGAGATATTTTTTTAAATTTTAATTTAAGTTCTAGTTAGTTAACATACAGTGCAATATTGGTTTCAGGAGTAGAATTCACTGTAAGTAGAACATACAGTAGAATATTGGTTTCAGTAGTAGGTTTCAGGCGTAGCTGAATTCTCCTGAAGTGTATGCCGTCACTTACATACAACACCCAGTACTCGTCATAGCAAATGCCTTCCTTAACGCCCATCCCCCATCTAGCCCGTCCCCCACCCACCTCCCTTCATCACCCCTCAGTTTGTTTTCTATCGTTAAGAGTCTCTTATGGTTTGTTTCCCTCTCTCTTTTTCCCTCCTTCAATATGTTCATCTGTTTTGTTCCGTAAATTCCACATGTGCGTGAAACCATACCGTATTTGTCTTTCTCTGACTCACTTATTTTGCTTAGCGTAATACACTCTAGTTCTAGCCACCTCGTGGCAAATGGTAAGATTTTATTCTTTTTGATAGCTGAGTTATATATATATGTATATATACATATACACCACATCTTCTTTATCCATTTATCAGTCAATGGACATTTGGGCTCTTTCCATAGTTTGGCTATTGTTGATAATGCTGCTATAAACATGAGGGTGCATGTATCCCTTCAAATCTGTATTTTTGTATCCTTTGGGTAAATACTTCATAGTGCAACTGCTGGATCATAGGGTAGCTCTATTTTTAACTTTTTGAGCAATCTCCATACTGTTTTCCAGAGTGGCTATACCAGTTCACATTCCCACCAATAGTGTAAGAGGGTTCCCCTTTCTCCACATCCTCACCAATACCTGTTGTTTCTTTGTTGTTAATTTTAGCCATTCTGACAAGTGTGAGGTGGTATCTCATCATGGTTTTGATTTGTATTTCTCTGATGATGAGTGACGTTGAGCTTCTTTTCATGTGTCTGTTAGCCATCTATATGTCACTTTTAAAAAGTGTCTGTTCATGTCTTCTGCTCATTTCTTAACTGGATTATTTGGTTTTTGGGTGTTGAGTTTGATAAGTTCTTTATAGACTTTGGATATTAACCCTTTATCAGATATGTGGCTCACAAATATCTTCTCCCATTCCGTAGGCTGCCTTTTAGTTTTGTTGATCGTTTCCTTTGCTGTGCAGAAGCTTTTTATCTTGATGAAGTCCCAGGAGTTCATTTTTGCTTTTGTTTCCCTTGCCTCAGGTGACATGTCTAGTAAGAAGTTGCTGCGGCCCAGGTGAAAAAGGTTTCTGCCTGTGTTCTCCTCTAGGATTTTGATGGTTTCCTGTCTCAGATTTAGGTCTTTCATCCATTTTGAATTTATTTTTGTGTATGGTATAAGAAAGTGGTCCAGTTTCATTCTTGTCCATGTTGCTGTCCGGTTTTCTCAATACCATTTGTTGAAGAGACCTTTTTTTCCATTGGATATTCTTTCCTGCTTTGTTGAAGATTGACCATGTAGTTGACCATTTCTGGGTTCTCTATTCTGTTCCATTGATCTATGTGTCTGTTTTTGTGCCAGTACCATACTGTCTTGGTGACTACAGCTTTGTAATAGAGCTTGAAATCTGGAATTGTGATGCCTCCAGCGTCGTTTTTCTTTTCCAGGATTGCTTTGGCTACTCGGGGTCTTTTGTGGTTCCATACAAACTTTAGGATTATTTGTTCTAGGTCTGTGAAAAATGCTGGTGGTATTTTGATATGGATTGCATTAAATGTGTAGATTGTTTTGGCTAGTATAGACATTTTAACAATGTTCATTCTTCCTATCCGTGAGCATGGAATGATTTTCCATTTTTTTGTGTCCTCTTCAATTTCTTTCATAAGCGTTCTATTGTTTTACAGATCTTTTACCTCTTTGGTTAGGTTTTATTCCTAGGTATCATATGTTTTTTTTTTTTTTTTGGTACAATTGCAAATGGGATCAATTCCTTGATTTCTTCTGCTGCTACATTATTGGTGTATAGAAATGCAACAGATTTCTGTACATAGATTTTATATCCTGTGACTTTGCTGAATTCCTGTATCAGTTCTAGCAAATTTTTGGTGGAGGCTTTCAGGTTTTCTTCATAGAGTATCATGTCATCTGCAAATAGTGAAAGTTTGACTTCTTCCTTGCCAACTTGGACGCCTTTTACTTCTTTTTGTTATCTGATTGCTGAGGCTAAGATTACCAGGACTATGTTAAATAGTAATAGAGAGACAGGACATCCCTGTCTTATTCCTGACCACAGGGGAAAAGCTCTCTGGTTTTCCCCATTGAGGATAATATTAGTTGTGGGTCTTCCATATATGGCCTTTATGATGTTGAGGTATGTTCCATCTATCCCTACTTTGTTGAGGGTTTTTATCAAGAATGGACGCTGTATTTTGTCAAATGCTTAACTAAGGTCTACAGTTAATACATTTCTCTGGGTTTGGACAAATGTATAATGACATGTATCCATCCCTATAGTATCGCCCAGAGTAGTTTCACTGCCCTAAACACCCACTGTGCTCCGCCTATTCACCCCTCCCTCCCCACACACCCCAGTCAGCCACTGAGCATTTTACTGTCTCTGTAGTTTTATCTTTCCGAGAATGTCATGTAGCTGGAATCATAACAGTGTATCCTTTTCAGATTGGTTTCTTTCACTTAGTAATGTGCATTTAGGGTTCCTCTATGTCTTTTCATGCCTTGCTAGGTTGTTTCTTTTTAGTACTGAATAATATTCCATTGCCTGGGATGGACCATCTTTTTTTTCTACTCATCCACTAAAGGACCTCTTGGTTGTTTCCACATTTTAGCAATTATGAATAAAGCTACTATGAACATCTGCAGGCTTTTGTGTGGACATGAGTTTTCAGTACCTTTGGATAAATCCCAAGAAGCCTGATTGCTAGGTCATATGGTAAGAGTATCTGTAGTTTTGTGAGAAACTGCCAAACCGAGTTCTTAAATGGCTGTACCATTTTGCATCCCCACCAGTGATAAACCAGAATTTCATTTTCCTCCTTTTATTTCATCTGTTAACTCTTCTTTCCCCACCATGGTTCACCCCCAAGACTAGGAGCTACCTGAGCCCAGTGAGCATGTCTTTGTCCATGTCCTCCAGTGCTTGGCACTGGAACGTTCATTGAATGAAGTATCTGTTGAGCTTAAAATTTTTTAATTACAGAGAAATTCCTCAAAATAAGAGCACACACCTCTAGATGCCACTTTGGCAGCAGAGAAGGGACTTAAAGACATATGATGTTGTAGCCCATGGAAGACCCAATCTCTGTCCTATATTCTGTTGATACATTATTATCTACAGCATGCTAAAATTAAGTTGAAGTAATGTTGAGAACTAGTCTGATCATAGTGTTCAAGTAACTTGTCCTTCATGTTCTTTTTTTTTTCTTTTTTGTAACTTTAGGTCATTATTATTTTGCTGATAAGCTATTAAATAATTCACCACCATGACCACAGCAATCACACTTACCATCTCACCTGGATGAGACCACAACAGTTTTCTAACACATTACAGCACAAGGAATCCTTTTGCAACCCAAGTCTGCTCCCGTTATACCCCCAGGCCAGAATGCATCCCTTCAGGGTCTCCCTGATGCCTCCCAAATCAAGCCCAAACCAGTGTCACACAAGACCCTACCAGTCTGACTTCTTTCAAGTCTCTGAAGGTGACATGCATCTCCATCCTCCCCCAGAAACTTGGCCCGTGTTGCTCCCTCCCACCCTCACCCCCAGGCATGTGGGGACACAGAGATGAGCAAGACAAGCTCCCCAGTCCTCTGGGAGTTCTGTCTAGTCTAGGGGGGAAGATAGACAACTGAACTGAACAGGTAAGACTAACAAAGACTAATAAGCTGGAACCCAAAAAAATGTACTGAGGCCCAAAGGTGTCCAAGGAAGCCCCCTAACCCACCTTTGAAGGGGAGAGGCATGATAGATTAGATCCTTACTCAGCAAATACTAGCTTTTCTTTCACTCCCTGGGCGGGGGGGGGGGGGGCTCATCCTTCCTGTCAGACTTGGCCTTCCCACTGACAATGGGGCATGAGCAGATGCATGCAAGCAGAGCTTTAAATGTGCTCATACAGCTTGGTCCTGCGCTCTCCTGCTCTGCCATGAGGAGAACGTCTCTCAGGTAGCTGCTGGTCCCTCCAGGCAGGGCACTGGAATGAGAAACATAAGCAGAGCTGAACCTGCATCCTGGACCAGAGCCACTCCAGCTGATCTGCAGGCTTGTGAGCAGGAAGTGTTATTGCTATTTGGGGGTTTGTATTACTCAGGGTTCTCCAGAGACCAGAATTAATAGGATATATAGAGATATAGATAAGAGGAGATATATTTTATTATAGGGATTGGCTAATGTGAATATGGAGGCCGAGAAGTCCCACAATTTGCTATTGGCAGGCTGGAGAACCAGAAAAGCTGGTGGCGTCATTCAGTCCAAGTCCAAAGACCTGAGAACTTAGGAGCTGCTGGTATAAGTCCCGGAGTTCAAACACCCCGAGAATCAGGAGCTCCCGTTTCCAAGGACAGGAAAGATGGACATCCCAACTCAAGAAGAGAGGGTGAGAATTCATTCTTCCTTTGCTTTTTTGTTCTATTCAGGCCTTCAGTGGATTGGGTGGTGCCTGCCCACATTGGTGAGGGTAGATCTTAATCAAATGGTAATTTCTTCCAGAGACACCCTCACAGACGTACCCAGAAATAATGTTTTACCAGCTATCTGGCCTCCCTGAGCCCAGCCAAATTGACACATAAAATTAACCATCCCTGAGCTGTTCATTACACGCATAATCAACCACTGTGACTAGTACGGAAAACTTCCTAGGGAATGAGGATGTCAGGAAGCAATGTCCAACTGAAGGGGAAGGAGTGAGTGAGGAGGTTAAGAGAAAACCTGGTTTAGAGCAGAGGACTGTGAGCACATTGAATACTATTCATAATTGCCACAAGGCCACCAAATAATTCACTACAAATGAAGGGTACATGGAGGGAGAAGCCAACTCAAGCTGTTAATGATCACTGTGGTAATCACTCTTAGTGTCTAAACCCTCTGCTTCCTCCTGGCCACGGCTCATTGCTGGTATGTCCGTCATGCTTATCTTGTCCCCTGGATTTGCAGCTAGGGAGTAGCCACGTGATCCAGTCTGGCACTGGAGACCTAAATAGAAATCTTCTCATGAGTTTCTGGGGGAAGCTTTCTCTTTCCCAACAAAAGAGAATAGATGTGGTTTCCTGGCTTGAACAAGGATGCAACTGCTGGAGTTACAGCAGCCCCCTTGCAGCCATGAGGGAATGGCTAAAACATTTCAGAAACATTGGCCCCATCATCTTTGAGGTGCTGAACCAATGCCTACAACTACTCTAGACATCTTACCATATGAGGAAAATAACCCCCCCCCTGTTTAAGCTACCATAGGAGGTTTTTGTGTTAAGCATTGTGTTCTGTTTTAGCTTTGTTAGCTAATAAATGGGTATAGATACTTACCAAAAGCCTGGAACTGTGCTAAGCATTTTACAGCCATTAGGCAGCTTAATTTTTATAACAATCCCATGAGAAAGTGGTACTGTTACCACATTAGAATTTTCCCAAAGGCCTGATCTGCTAAAGCTCTACTACCCAATTCTACCGAGACTCCTGAGGCACAAAGCCTAGTCCATTTGCTCTCGCCCCAACACGGGAAAACATGACGTTTTACTCTACCTGTGTATGGTCTGAACAAGAAAGTGCCTTGAGAAACAGTTTTGAACCCAAGTCTACCATCTCCGTCCAATAACAACGGATAAAGGTGTGAGTTGAAGCTGGAGACAGATTTGAGGGTCTTGGGGTTCTGAAGTCACCACTGCATTTCTTCTCTTTTTTTCTTTCAAGATTTTATTTAAATTCAAGTTCGTTCACATGTAGCGTAGTATTAGTTTCATGGGTAGAATTTAGTGATTCATCAGCTGCATATAACACCCAGTGTTCATTACATCAAGTGCCCTGCTTAATGACCATCACACAATTTCACCACTACATTTCTGAGCTCAATGCAGTTTACACATGGATAACTGGGATGAAAAGAACGCACATTGAGGATTCTCTGAACATTTCTAGATCCCGGGGGTAGCCAGCCTCCTTCTCTAGCAGCTTCAACAGAGAGGGTTAGGTGTTGCATTGAAAGGTCCCTTTGTCACAGTTAGCTGAATCATATATTTTAAAATAAATCTCCACTTCCTCCTGATATTACTGTGTGCTATTTCATCAATAAGGTTTTCACCTGTGTTAACAAGGAGACACCCCAGGGATAGTTAAGAGGGTGAATACTAGCAATCATTCACTCCCTAGTGTGGATTTATTTGCTTCCACTTTCTTTCTAACACCTAGGCAAAAAATTCTCAAAGAACAAAGGTTTTATTAGGGGATGTTGAATAAAGTTGCAGAGTGAATAAATTTGGGTCTGAATGAACTGTATTCATGGAGGAGTGTTCTGAATCCTATGGGTGGGCTGCTCAGAGCCATACACAGGTGTGTGCATGCAAACACACACACACACACTTTAACAGGAGATGCAGAGCTTTTGAGGTCTTCTTGGGTAACAGAAACAAGATTCAAAAGTTCAAGGAGCTAGAACAAGGGGACTAATGTAACAAGACCAAGTTTAATAAGGGCAGGTGTCTGTTGCTGAACATTTGTCCCAAACTGCCCCACACAGGGAGGCGATGGGGGAGGCGAGGCTTAGCTGCAGTACATGGGATGAAGACCGGGCACCTGTGGCCACCAGCTCCTGTGAGTCAGGAGTAGGGCCTGGCTGCCAAAAACATTAACGAGCTTCTGAGCCACTTTAATACAAGAACGGTCTTTAGCATGGGAGACCCGAGAGGCACATGAGCCAGACCACACCTGAAGTCGGGGCTCAGTTCTGTGAAGAAACATGGACACACAGGGACCAAACAAAAAGCCACGCAACAGGAGAGGGAACAGGGGAAAAGCAGGGCAGAGGAGGTGGCCTCAGCGAAGCAAGGAGGTGGGGCGCCTGGGTGGCTTGGTGGGTCGGTCGGTTGGTCGGTAAAGCGTCTGCCTTTAGCTCAGGTCATGATCCCAGGATCCTGGGCTTGAGCCCCATGTTGGGCTCCCTGCTCGGCAGGGAGTCTGCTTCTACCTCTGACCCTTCCCCAGCTCGTGCTCTCTCTCTCTCCCAAGTAAATTAAAATCATAAAAAAAAAAAGAAGGAAGAAGCCTAGCAGCAGCCATAGAGCAGTGAGCGGGTCTGATTCATCTGGGTATTCCTGGTGCCTGGCACAGAACCAGGGACACATTGGAGGTTCTGTAAATATTTGCTGAATGAACACATTGGAGCAAGCTCCAGTGTAAAGGGCTTTTCCAGAGAGGAGAGAGCTGCTCATCCACGGGAGTATTTGCATCTAACACTGACAGTCCCTTGCTGGAGATTTTCTAGGAGAGACCCAAGCACCCAATGGGGGCTTGGGAACAGATGCTAAATTCTAAGTCCCGAGAATTTTATTCCATTAGTTGAGGTGTTAAAGCCCTCACCATATCTGCCTCTTAGACACTTATTTCTCTTTTATTACTGATTTCCAAAGAGAAGGGAGGGAGAATGGGCAGAAAGAAGAAGGAAGGAGAGAAGGAAAAGAAAAAGAGTAGCCCGTGCAAGGCTCATTAGCTCCTGAAGCCATGTCTCCCTCTCCCTGCACCTGAGGAGAAGACCCACCACCTGCCTCTGCTCATCACTTCTTCAGAGAGGTCATGGTTCTACCCCAAACATGTTTACTGTCTCTCTTCCTGACGCCTGTGTCCATTCCTTCTGTACCATTTTGTCTCTAACACTTAGCGGGTACTTGTTGAACAGTACCTCTCAATACACATTTGTCGAATGAATGATGAATGAATGAATGAATGAATCCTGTGCTCTTTAGGCTTGGTTGGGGCTCTGTTTTCTATGCTGGCACGTGTTTCATACAGTATTCTTAGGTAGGATTTGTGTGTATTATTCCACTGGAGGAAAAAGGAAGAGAAACGGGAGTGGGAGGAGGGACATTCTGGAGAAGTAAAAACTATCCTTGTGGGTTTCAGAAATGTCTGCGATGTTATGCCTGAAGCTGAAACATCAGGTCCTATTTACTTTTTCTTTTCTATAAACAGCTATAGATTTCCTAAAAAACAAACGACAAACAGCAAAACCTCTTGTTGTGTGTGTGTGTGTGTGTGTGTGTGATGAAGTCACATGAGCATGTGTCTGAGATTCTGGGTCTTGATGCCTTTTCTTTTACTTGCTTTCGTTTCCAAGGCTTAGAAAAACTGTATATTGATGTTGTACTTGGTGTAAGCATTTTTATCAAGGAAAAGGCCCATAAGTACTTGAAGAAAATTCAGTGAGGGCAGGGCTATCCTACTCTCCATTATAGTTTCTGGAGCAGTGCCTGGCACGTAGTAAATGCTCAGTAAACAGAGAATGAATAAGACAGTTGCTGTCTGCCTCGATGACAGATGTCACGTAATGAGCACATTATTCACAGTACTTCTTCATCTACGAACACCCCAGGGGTATAAGTGTGATTCTGATCTTAAAGACAAAGAAATAAGATGAAGGAACAAATTGGTGGGGGTCACTGCTTGAGTCAGGATGCCAAACCAAAGCCAGTGCTCAGTCTTCGTCACCAGCTGCAGGGGACAGTGGCCTCTGGTCCTAGCGAAGCTCATCTTGGGCATTTCCTGCTGCCGGCCCAACCGGTTCTTCCCTTAGTTGTTCTTGCCTCCAGATCTCTGGCTACCTTTTGCAAATGCTTTTGCACACAGGGTAGGATATGAGTATTAAGATAGACGAGTGGAAAGAGAATTAGCTAAGTGATAGATGAATGACGGGCAGTAAAATCAGTGGGTGAAGAGCTTGTGCAAACGTCAAGTCCTCCTCTTGTCCGTAACTACAGTATCAGCCCGACAGTTTCAGTCTGGCAACACTTCCTAACAAAACAGATTGGGCTCTAACTGCCAATTCCACCCCCGCTGCCTCCCACCCCCACCCAGGATGATACATGCCCCGAAGTCTTGAGAGTGGAGTATCCTTTTGCACTACAGTTTTTGCTCAGACCTCATTAATTCGGGAAGATGATACTTCAGCCAGTGGAAAGATACTGAATGTGTGCAAAAACTCCTTAATTGTGGGTTTCCTTTTGCTGTCTGCTCCCTTAATAAATTTGGAAACTATTTTATGTAAATTATACATAATTTATATGGGGCTATCGCATTTTCCTGCTTCAGGAGCAGGAGCAGGGATGAACCTGGTGAAGATGCTCCTTCCACTGTAACCGCATCTGCTTTTTTACTCTACACCAAATCCCTCTTCAGGCTGCTGTATGTGAGTGTGAGCTCTAGGATGTTGATGGCAAAGGCAGCCAGAAGTCCAATGGGCAGGCAACAGAACAATGGTGAGGCGGGACTTTTGGCACCAGAGTAACTCCAATGGCAGAAAGTGCAAACTGAGCCTGGAGATGCCAGGGTGCCATTTGGTGGCCAAAAAGGAGGGTGTGAGGTTGAGAGTGACTGAAATGGAGAAAAGGAGATGTTGATCTAGCCGCTAAGGTAGACTTAGAGGAGCGGCCCGGTGGGGAGGCCTAGCCAGGCCAGGAGCCCAAGGGGGGAGATGGCCCCCCAAATCTGCCTCTGGGTCCACCTCTGGCACCAAAACCAGACTTCCTACAGCTGCTCTACATTTCCAGCTGGCTGGCCCATAGATGCTCTTGGCATGTTGGCTGTTTCCGTGGGAAGCATTTCGGACAGTGGAGTTGGGCTGCCTGGGCTCCACTCTTGCTCAACTACTTGCTACAGCTGTGTGACCCTAGGCAGGTGTCTTAACCATTCTGTACCTTGATTTCTCATACCCATAAAACGGGAGTGATAAGATTACGTACCTCGCAGGATAGTGTGATTTACTGTTCATAGAGCACTTAAAATAGTGTTTGTAGGGTGCCTGGGTGGCTCAGTTGGTTAAGCGACTGCCTTCGGCTCAGGTCATGATCCTGGAGTCCCGGGATCGAGTCCCACATCGGGCTCCCTGCTCAGCAGGGAGTCTGCTTCTCCCTCTGACCCTCTTCCCTCTTGTACTCTCTATCTCTCATTCTCTCTCTCTCAAATAAATAAATAAAATCTTAAAAAAAATAGCATTTGTAAGTAAGGAAGCCAGTAAGTGCTACATAAGGACTTGCTATTGTTATCATTGTCACCCTCTGTCTCTAGTCATGTCAATTAGTCACTCAAGCCAGAAAATTCAGCTTATCAACTTGTGGGGAATGAATGTTCCCCTCCGCTCCCTATCCTCCATTTCCCTGGACCTATACTCCCCAAAGCTAAGACAAGTAAAGGGACTGCAACTCAATGCGGAGGAGGAGAAAGACATGACACCTAAGAGGCATCGGGGGGGTGCCTGGGTGGTGCCGTCGGGTGGGCGTCCGACTCCTGGTTTCGGCTCAGGTCCTGATCTCAGGGTCCTGGGATTGAGCCCCGCATCAAGCTCCAGGAGACTTTTTCTCCCTCTTCCTCTGCGCCTGCCCCCTCCCACTCCCCTGTGCTCTCTCTCTCTCTCTCTCTCTCTCTAATAAATAAATAAATAAATCTTAAAAAAAAAAAAAAGGAGCAGAGTTTACACCTGAAGCACGAACACAAGGTCTGACTCATTTACACAATCAGCAGTCCCCTCACCGCTTAGATCTAGCATCAGCAACAGGAGCCAATATGAATGACAACCCAAGAAAGGGTAAGGCCCCAAGGGACCTCCAGGGATTTGCCAGACCAAGGAGTGGGGAGGGAAGGACTGAAGGAAGGTCTGAGGGGAGGAGGTCTCTCTGCAGACCAAGGGGGCAACCACAGTGGGAGCCCGGGGCAGGGAGGGCTAAGGACCTGCGCTCTGGGGTGATGTTGGGTGAAGCCACTGTCCCTGCTTCTCTTCCCTTGGTCGGTCCTGTAAGGGGAAGAACCTGAAGTAAAGGACTACTTGCACATTTTTCTGGACTCTGTGTGGGATTAACTGGATAAAAGTATCTTCAGTTATGGAAATCACAACTCCTTCATCTATAACAGGGGATGGAGTGCTGGACTGGGCTCATTCGTAATCCCCAACGGTGTCCTCTGGGTCCACAGGAGGCATCCGACATATGAAAGTCCTTTGGTTACAATTAGGGTTCTCATGAGTTAAATTAATGAATTGTGATAATATATTTGACACTTCCAGCGAAACACTTTGGGGTCTTTGGGGGCATATTTGGTAGCCGCTGAATGATTGATATACAGGTTCTTTGTTAAAAACCTTGTGTAAGTTACAGCCACTCAACTTTAAATCTATTTTTAAAAAAACAAACCTAACCCACCACAGGCTACTTTTGGGGGGAAAAACTCAAAACTATTCCCACTGATGCTCACAATGAGACTTGCGTGTTCAAGTTTGAACTTAGAGCTATAATTTGCCTGCCCTTGTAATGAACAATTATTAAAACCAGTGACTGGCTTAAAGGATTCCTAAATTAACCGCAAGAAGCTTGACTTTCTCGGGAGGGTTGGGTAGAACTCCAGCGGTGCGGCCAATTCCTGGTTATTGATAACTTTTGGAATCCTGCTACGCTGCCCTGCCTTGTGTCTACACAGCAAAGAAAGGTGAAGACAAGTAATAATGGAGACCTAAAAATATATCAACAAGAATAAATGTGTTGTGAGGAAATTCCAAGCTTTATTAAATGCACTTTTGGTGAAAGAAGCCCTACAGAGAATTTCTTAATAGATTTTCAGAGAGGGGAGGTGCTTGGTCACCGGAGTAGCCTACATAAGCAATTGTGGTATTTGTGGAATGTCAAACTGCAGATTGCTGGAGGTAACCATCCAGTTAGTATCACCATCGTTTCTTATGATAGACCAAAGTCTCGGATTGTGGTTCAAGGTTGGCTGAGACTCGTGTCCTTGTTTTGGCAGATTGTGTTGGTGTCATGGACTCTCCAGTTTGGAAGGAGCTTGAGCATGTAGCCACCCCTCCATGCAGCCGATGCTCCCACACTCAAAGATCTGTAGCCAGAAGAGACAGTGTCTTGATTTTAAACACCTTAGTAACTCATTCCAAAGTCCAGTAACACCCACATCCAGGAAATTCTTCTTAAGGTTTAGCCTAAATCCCTCATGCTTCAATGTAAGCCCATTTCCTCTCCTTCTGTCCAAAACAGAAATAGGGAACAGCTGCTCTCCATCCACTGGTTCATACACTTGAGGACTTTATTTCAACCCTCCCCCTAAATCTTCTTCTCTTCTCCAGAGTAAATACTCCAGCTCCCAGAAACATTCTCTGAGACCATGGTAGCCAATTATTTTCTAAGTGTTTCCTTTAATTCCAACATTGATCCAAGGTACTGTCTCCGCTTTCATTCTTGAACAGCACGTATTCAGTGGGTGATGCAGAGACCCAAAAGTAAAGCAAGGCTCCTGCCAATATTTGGAGCCGTTCTACCACCTACGGCTATCCCAGCACCACCAGCTGTGAAGTTTAATCTATCATCAACCTCAATATCCTCATTGCTACAATGACTCTATTTTCCTTACTAGCTCTGCACCAGATGCTCTGTTACACATTTAATGTAGATCATCTCATTTACAACAACTCTGTTGGGTGGCTATTTTTATCTTTGATTCACAGATGTGGAAATACCTTCTAAAGATCTCACTACGAATAAGTGACTGGGATTTGAACCTGGGGCTACGTGACTCAGAGCCTAATTCATGCTGATCTTTTCTTGTCCCCAGAGAGTAGGCTAGTAATACATAAAGTTTTAAATATTTCATTCTTCAGCGATGTCATTTAAAAACAACAAACTCCATCATTGCACTTATTATGTTTGACCATAATTATGAGTGTGAAGATGTGTCTGCCCCATTGGGCTTTGACCTGTTCCTGGGTGGGGACCTCAGCTTTGTTTGTATATTTTCAGCACTAAACACAGTGCCATTTATTGAGTAGACAATCAAAATTTGTTTGGAATATGGCTGAATGAATGGGTGGATGGATGGATGGATGGATGGATGGATGGGTGGATAGATGGGTAAAACATACACAAATCCATACTACTAATTATCCCAATTCTCAAATTCAAAGTACTTACAGATTCATATGTATCCCTTTGTATAAATGCCATTCCCCTTCCTCCACCCCTATTCTCACAACAAAATTGGTTTGGGGTCATGGGATAGTTGAAAGATAAAGAATCTAATCTCATTTTTCCCACCAACTCAATGTGTGATCTTGGACAAGTCACTTGTTTTCTCATCTGAAATATGAGGAGAGTTGGCCTGGATAATATTTGAGGCCCTTTCCAGTCCTAAATTTCCATAATTCCATGGCTATCAACCTACCTTAATCAGACTTATCTAAATAATCACAAAAACACCACTTCATGCTGGAGAAACACAGTCATAATAAACTAAGCAAAACCAAATGCCCTTCAATATCCTGTTGTGAACTATAAAATGTCCCCCTAAAATCACATTTTCCCCTTGAAACAGGATGTAGGAAAAATATTTTCCTATTAAATCCTTTTAAAGTGCAAGCGAAAGCATTTATTCTGCGATTTGCTGTCCAACTCAATAAAAAGTAGAGGATTTGGCCTTTTTAATTACAGAAGATACTGTCAGAAAAGCAAAGATGGTAGAAATTCAGGTTGGAAACCAAGACGCCATGCCAACAAAATGACGCGTACGTTTTCTGGAGGGATTTCCAAGTGTGCATCGAGAATTTTTTTTTTGCCATTATGTTGGGGAAGCCAGTAAATGGGTTTTTACGAGGTGATTTATGAAACTCCTGGGGTGGATGAAGTGAGGGTGGGGAAGAAGTGGCACCAACTTCCAAACCTGTGGGGTGAGGACAGAGTGGACTTGAACACTGGCAACTATTGGTTACATTGTTGCAAGTCGAGTCCCGCAATGGGTTTGGCAGAAAGAGCTAGAAAGGGCTAGAAGATTTCAGAGGAACTTTACCTTGTCCTTAGGATATCTGAAAGCCTCCTACAAGAGTCTAGCCTTTGAGGGAGGCATTTCTGTTTTCCTTATTGCTGTAGAGCCTGGGAGGTTTATAAGGAACAGACCTAGAAATGTTTGAGAAATGGAAAAGAGCAGGTGCGTCTCTTTGTTCAGCTGGGAAGACAGTAAGGGACATCTGCCCAGTTCATCATCATCCTACCTTTCTGTCAGAGCTACCCCCTGCGGTGGGCGGGACATCTTTGTCCACCAAAGATGTCCAGTTTTAGCCCAGTGAGACCCATTTTGGAATTGTGACCTCTAGAACTGTAACCCGGCAAAATTTGCATTGTTTTAAGCGAGTAAGTTTGGTAATTTGTTACAGCAGCCACGGGAAACTGTTATACCCCCCCATAGCCTCCAACCAACAGAGGGTGTCCTGATAGCCATGTGTGAACCATGTGACTTCAGATGCTGAGCCGGAGATGATTGGATCACAGGTAGATGTGTGTCCCAAGCTGGACTGATTTTTGTCTGCATGCTCGGAATTCGGCCTTGGGATTCATTCAGCTATGACTAGCAGCATGACATACAAACTCAGCTGAGGGCGGGGGAGACCCATGTTCGGCCACATGAGTGAAGAAATAGAGAAAGCTGGTTTGCAGAGATAATTATATCGAGGGAGAGAGAGGCAGAGAGAGATGGAGAGAGGTCTGGTAGCATTCTAATTTCTAGCTCCCCTCTGAGGTGAGGTACAAGTTTGTAGAACAGACCCCTCACCCAGTCACTGCACCCCATGGACACTTGTGAAAGAGCCAATGTCCTCAGTTCAGAAACATGGATAGATCAGCTCCAACCAAATGAAAAAAGTGTAGACTGGTGACTGTTGCCCAACAACCAGATGACTAATATTGGCTCCAGGGGGAGGTGTCAAGGGGACTTAGGGAGAAATCCCTGCTCCAGAATCAGCAGTGTGAATAGGTGTGGTGTTCCTCCATTTTTCAGACAAGGCTCAGAGAGGTGAAATAACTTGCCCCAAGTCACACAGCTAGTAAGTAGGATAGTTGGAATTCAAACAACTCTAGTCTTTCAGTTTCCAAATCTCATGTACTTTTTGTTTGTTCATTTGCTTTTCACATTACTTGTCCTCTGCTAACTGCTTCCTGGACTTCTTTTTTTTTTTTTTAAACTAGATATAATTCAGAGATCTGATAAATGTCCCTATGTACCCTACGAAAATTCCTTGGGTATTAAAACACTCATAGTCACCACTGTCCAGGGAGGAGATCAATGAACATGTGATATAGTGATACAGTGGTCCAGGCCTTACAGGGTCCAGGGTCTACAGATCGGATCCCAAGGAGCAGATAACAGAGCAATAACTTCCCACTCTCTTCTGAAGACTTTTGCTCCCTCGTGTCCACATCTGTGTGGTTCCTCGGAAGTGCACGCCAGCAGCCACTGGAGGCTTGGCTGGCCATGGGCCTCTGTCTCTCTGCCTGATGTCCGGGCTTGCAATCCCCAACCACACCGTGACTCTAGGCTTCAACAATCTTTAGGGAGCCAAGGACCGGAGTAAAGGGAGTACTGATAGAGTAGTCTGAACTCAGGGAGCTCACTGCCTTCAAAGTCAGACCCTCAGGCTGTGCTGAACCCCGTGCACGTCATGCTCAGCCCTCCGGGCCAGCTGGACTCCCGAAGACTGATTTGTACCAGGAAACCATGAGAGTCTCCTGGGAGTTAGGGGTCTTTCCCAAGACCATCCCTGATGGTGGGAGAGACCACAAACTGAGAACCAGTTCGTTAACCCTTGTATTTCACTATCCCCTACACACTCATGTGCGCGTGCGCACGCACACACACACACACACACACACACACACACACACACACACACCCCGCTTGGCTTCCTATATGAAAATCAACAAAAGGACTTAGTTTGAGATAGTTTTCCAAATAAGGCAAGCTCTTCTTGGTGACCATCTGAGAAGTGACTGGCAGAAGTTCAAACCATAGAAAATGCCCTACCATCTTTTTACTCTTTGCAACCTTGTCTCAAAATGTAGTCACACGGGCATGGTAGGAAGGACTTGGAGAGCCCAAGAGCCGCCTTGTACCTATATCAAGACCCTTGTCAAGTGGTTCCTGTTCTCTTGCCATATGCTCCTTCCTTAGGATTGACTTGCTTCTGAACCACGGGGTTCCGGTGGCATCTTGTCATTCATTGACCCTTCCCCTGCCCCCAGGCTGATATGGCTATGTGGGCAAGCATCTCCTTTCTCTTTCTGCACTAATTTGAGCTGCTCAAAGTTGAATGGTTTTCCAGACTAAGAATGGCCGCTCTGGGCATGAAAATTCCAGATGCTCTGAGGTGCTGTTAGACCCTCCAAACAAGCTCTCTCTCACATTCCACGTTCAAACAGCTCCTTGATAAGAAGTTGGAAGTAGAGTTGAGTGTATCTACCTTCTCTGTGCCATATGTTGAGAGTGAAGCATCTGCTCCAAACCAGTGACCCACTGGACATCCATTTCACTGCATATTCAGCAAAAGGAAACTTGTGGGTGTCGTTTTGGCCAAATTCAGCTCGTTCTGGCCTCCAGCCCTCCATGGGTGTGTGTGTGTGTGTGTGTGTGTGTGTGTGTGTGTGTGTGTGTGTGTCTGTATGTGTGCAGAAGTTACTCTCCGAGGGTGGAGGATGGTGGTAGTTGAAAGAAGAGACAATAGCACAGAAGTAGGTAGTTGCAAGACAATTAAAATCAGGAAAGATACGGATGTACAGCAGCTGAAAGTCCTCAGAGGGACTGTCCAAACAGCGACTGAGAACCAAGAGGATCAAACTGGAGGGAAGAAGCCCAGAGAATGGGTAATGAAGGAAGGGCAGGAGGAAGACATAGTCAGGGTATATATCAGTTTCCTGTGGTTGCAGTAACAAATTACCATAAACTTCGTGGCTTAAAATAGTAGAAATTTCTTTATTTCTTTTTTTAAGATTTTATTTATTTATTTGACAGAGAGAGACACAGCGAGAGAGGGAACACAAGCAGGGGGAGTGGGAGAAGGAGAAGCAGGCTTCCCGCTGAGCAGAGAGCCTGCTGCGGGGCTTGATCCCAGGACCCCGGGATCATGACCTGAGCTGAAGGCAGACACTTAATGGCTGAGCCACACAGGTGCCCTAGAAATTTATTTCTTACAGTTCTGGAGGGTAGAAGTCCAAAGTCAAGGTGTTGGGCTCTCCAAGAAGCTCTAGGGGGAGAGTCCTTCCTTGCGCCTTCCAGTTTCTGATGGCTGTCAGCATTCTGGGGCTTGTGGCTGCCTCAGTCAGATCTCTCCCTCTTCGCATAGCTTCCTCTTTTCTGTGTGTGTCTCTTACAAGGACACTTGTCATTAGATTTAGGGCTGGCCTGGATAATTTAGGATGATATCCTCATCTCAAGATCCTTAATGACATCTGCAAAGATCCTTTTTCCAGATAATGTAAAATTCAGGGGTTCTAGAAATTAGGATGTGGACCTATCTTTTGGGGGCCAACATTTAGCTCATCACAGGGTGGGGGATGATAAAAAGTAGGAAGAAATACGCCAGTAGGTCAGGACAAGGGACTCAGAACCTAAGCCAATAATTGGGTAAGAATGAAGAATGTGGCCACTCCTCTTATGTACTCTGGTTGGGAGGGGTGGAGGGACAGAGGTAGCCCTTGGAAAGGCTGGGCTACAACAGCCTTCTGTGTTTGCCTCCTGCCTTCCCCTCTTCCCCCTTTTTTCCCTCCTGTGAGAGTGTAGCGAGCAAGATGGAGTCACTCATGTCAAGCAGGATGCAAACAGCCATTGCCAGTACCAGACAGACTCAGAACTGATAACCAGCAGAAACAGAGGAGGTCTGCAAAGGCCCAAGGCTGATTAAATCCCTTTAAAAAGAGAGGATTTTTGCAGTAGTCCGACTCCTCAGACGTTGACCCCTCTATGTCTGACCACTTCAAAAAGGCAACTGCCCCAGAAGGCTCTGCCTGATTGATCTCCAAAAAGGACAGAGATCCTTCACTGCTGGAACATAATATAGTAAGTGCTGCGAGCTGACCCGGACCAGATGGAGGCCTCATTCAACTGCATGCTCACAGACTGACTTGGAGTCTGGTTCATTAGCTTCCTACCCTCTGTTCTATCTTGCTCGTTGTGTGACTTGTCTTGTGTTTTGCTTTGTGTGATGTGTAAGAAGCCAAGCTAAACATATGGTGAAACACCATTGAATTTGGAATCCTGAACCTGCTTTATGATCATGTTAACTTTTCTTTATGATTGAATAAAGCTGGCATTGTAGAAAGACACAACTGGTGTGTGTGTCTTCATAGCATGCTCATGACAAAGAGCTTCTGGGAGAAATCTCCCCCTTTTTTTTAAATTTTCATTTTATTGTGGTAAGAACACTTAACATGAGATCTATCCTCTTAATAGATTATTAAGTGTAAACACAGTATTGTTAACCTTAGGCACAATGTTGTGCATTCATCTTGCTTAACTGAAACTTTATATCCATCAGTCAGCAACTCCTCATTCCTCCCCCGACCCCCCCGACCCCCCGCCCCTGGCAACCATTATTCTACTCTCTCCTTCTCTCTGACTATTTTAGATACCTCATATAAGTGGAATCATGCAGTATTTGTCCTTCTGCAAATGGCTTATTTCACATAACATAATGTCTTCCAGGTTCATCCATGTTCTTGCATATTGCAGGTTTTCCTTCTTGTTTAAGTATTAATACTATTCCATCGTACATATGCACCATAATTTTTGATCCATTCATCTGTTAATGGACATTTAGGTTCCTTCCAAATCTGGGCTATTGTAAATAATGCTGCTATGAAGGTGGAAGTACAGCTATCTCTTTGAGCTCCTGATTTCAATTCTTTGGGATATATACACAGAAATGGGATTGCTGGATTATATGGTAGTTCTTTTTTTTCCTTAAGATTTTTTTTATTTTTTTATTTTTTAAAGATTTTATTTATTTATTTGAGAGAGAGAATGAGAGAGAGAGAGAGAGAGAGCGCACATGAGAGGGGGGAGGGTCAGAGGGAGAAGTAGTCTCCCTGTTGAGCAGGGAGCCCGATGCGGGACTCGATCCCAGGACTCCAGGATCATGACCTGAGCCGAAGGCAGTCACTTAACCAACTGAGCCACCCAGGCGCCCTTTTTTTCCTAAGATTTTAAGGATTGATTTTTTTATTTATTAGAGAGAGAGAAAGAGACAGAGAAAGCATGAGTTGGGGGGGGAGGGGCAGAGGCAGAGGGAGAAGCACACTCCCTGCTGAGCAGGGTACCTGATGTGGGGCTTGATCCCAGCACCCCAGGATCATGACCTGAGCCGAAGGCAGCTGCTTAACCAACTGAGCCACCCAGGTGCCTCCCCCCTTTTAAAAAAGATTTTATTTATTTATTTTAGAAAGAGAGAGAGAGAGCCTCGAGCAGGGGGAGGAGCAGAGGGAGAGGGTGAGGGAAATAATCTGTAGCAGACTCCAAGCTGAGTCTAACCCGGGGCTCAATCCCAGGACCCTGAGATCATGACCTGAACTGAAACCAAGAGTTGGACGCTCAACTGACTGAGCTGCCCAGGCACCCCTATGGTAGTTCTATTTTTAATTTTTTGATTTCCAAAGTGGTGTCACCAGTTTATATTCCCATCAGCACCATGCAAAGGTTCCATTTTCTCCAGCACCCTGGAGAAGGAGAATAATAAAATTATTAAATTTCCTTACTACTATTAGCTACATTCATTCTTAAGAACAAAAGTTTATTCTTTGAGATTCCCATCCCTAAAGTCATGGTCCTTTCTAAAGCCCATGAGAAAAAAATATTTTTTCAGTGAATTTCTTTTTTTATATCTTTTTTTTTTAAAGATTTTATTTATTTATTCATGAGAGACAGAGAGAGAGGCAGAGGGAGAAGCAGGCTCCCAAGGAGCAGGGAGCCCCATGCGGGACTTGATCCCAGGACCCGGGGATCATGACCTGAGCCGAAGGCAGATGCTCAACCATCTGAGCCACCCAGGCGCCCAGTGAATTTCTTTTTTAAGTCCACTTCCTAATTTGAAAATATATGTTCTTCAGTCCTCTCCTCTTTCAGTGTGAATTCTACCATGGCCTGGCCAATCCTCCAGGGTTTCTGTTAGTCTAACACTATTGATTAGATCTAGATGTGATCTAGTAGTCCTCTCCACATTTTACCCACTGGAAGATAACGTTGTCCAGGAAGGTAAGTGAAGAATGCGTGTATCAATCAGGATAGGCTATTTATGCTGCAGTAACAACAAACCACAAATCTCCATAGAAAATAAGAACAAAGGTTGACTTCTCATTGCCAGCACACATCCTTGGTTGGCTGTACTCCATGTCATCTTTACTCAGGGACCTAGGCTCATGAAACATTGGAACACAATGGCTTGTCGTGGCAGAGGGAAAAGAGAGCACAGTTAACCACACGTTATCTCCTAAATTTGTAACACATGTCACTTTTCATGGGGAAGAGGAATCACCTGGCCAAGATAGTCATCAATATATCCAGGAAGTATAATCCTCTCCTAGGGAGGGGCCATGAATAATGAACAATAAAACACACTTCTACGGAGGCTCTCCAGGCACTATATATTGTGGCAAGTCCATGATCCTGTGGACCCCAAAACTCTGGTCTCCCCATACTACCCTGCAAGAATTCACACTCCATACAGCAAATGCCTGCTTACCGTCTTTCCTCACTTAGTGGGGCTATAAAACCAACCTCTCTAGAGGATGTAACAATGACAAAAATCTCAGTGGCTAACAACAGAACTCTATTTCTCATACATAGCATATCTGTCATGGGTTGGGCATTTGGATGTGCAATATACCCTCTTTTTGATGGAGGCTGCATTTAATGACTTCTGAGTCCCCAAGAGATTCTATGATGTGTATGGATGGTGCTGTTATAGGAAGCTACATTCAGGGACTCCAGTATGTCTTGATGTGGGAAACGAAGGCAGAAGAAAAATTATTAAATTTCCTTACTACCTACAGCCCATTGACAAGTCTTTGAAACAGGCAGAGTGACATTTCTCTAGGGACTCAACGGCCTCAACGTTAATACTTTGCTAAGGGCAAAAGTCAATCCTAGCTTGACCGCACCCTCCTCCCGCCCCCCCAGGATCCTGTAAGTCTACTTCAACTTAAAAAATTCCTTTGGAAACTTCCTTTATCTCTAACCCCCCGCCCAGATACATGTTGGTAATCATCCCCCAAGCATATGGCCCACCAATATACATCTGAACGGTCTCATGACTAAGGTTTTATTAGATGGTAATAAATGACCTTTTCCCAGCAATAGCTAGCCCCCTCAAGGTCCTGGAAACCTTGTTTTCAAAATTCCTGAGACTTACGGATATCCCTAACCCCCTCCCAACTTGAAAGTATATAATGGGCCACTCCTCATGACCCCATTGCAACTCTCTCTGCCCACAGGTCCTGTCCCCATGCAATCACCTTTTTGCACCAAAGATGTCTCAAGAATTCTTTCTTGGCTGTCGGCTTCAAACCCTAATAATGTCTTTCCTACATCACATAGCACATCTGTCATGGGTTGGGCATTTGAACGTGCAATATACGCTCTTTCTGATGGAGGCTGCATTTAATGACTTCTATGCGTCCCCAAAAGATTCTATGATGTGTACATCTATCCTGATTGTATGGAGGGTGCTGTTATAGGGAGCTACATTCAGGGACTCCAATATGTCTTACTGGGTTTTTTGTTTTTGTTTTTTTAAAGAGAAAAGTTCCTGGCCTAATGAATGAAACATTATTACTTATGAAACATAGTGTATGTACTACATCAAACTGGACAGTTTGTAGTTCATTCCCATGACATTCTGTTCTTGTGCCCCTCAGCTCTATGGGGTTTCAAATAGGTATTGTTAACCTGAAGTCACTTTGCTCTTTGAAGTTAAAAGAGCAAAAATACCAGAAACAGAAAACCCCAGCGAAATATCATAGCCTGTGGTCTGTGGGCAGCCCAATAGCCTCCTCAAGATCTCTGCGACTTTTCTAGTAATTTTATGCACTTGTAGTCACTTGTGGTTTTAGTGCCTGATGTTTTGAGCTCACTTTGGTGTCATCTCCAAAATCTTCTTTGCTCTTGCAGATGCAGACAGAAAACTTAGACCTTTGTCCCCACCTTTTTACCCCCAAAACCAACTGCCCCCAACACAGGACTCATACAAGGCAGTACTCACTGAAGGTCTGGTACTGTAGCTCAGCCCCCTCCCACTTGAAAACCTTTCCCAAGGAACTACTTTTTCCTTTCCTGGCCTCCCCTTAGGATTCTGGTTTCCCCAGCTTTCCCCTAATTCAATCCCGTTCACTTTATTATGCAGAGAGATTTGATTCTCTTTCCTTCAACTCTGCCCCAGGCCTGCCTTTGCATAGCCAAAGATTCATTAATGCCTCCATAAAAACAAAGGGCCATTTATGCAATACAGAATCACTGGCAGAGATTTGGTAATTTCTTTCTCATTTTCTCTTACTACGTGGGTGTAAGAAAGCTGTGTGGACATTTATTTTCCTCATACAGGAAGGCTCAAGTAGCTACAGTTTAGGTTTTAAATAACATTTTCCCTCCTCCTTTCAGGTACATATGATATCTATTTCTCATAAACTTATTGGAAACAAACTTTTGGTCGCAGAACTCCTTTACACTCTTAAAAATTATTGAGAACCCTAAACAAACTTTGTTTATATGTTTATCTATTTATATTTACATTAGAAATTAAAACCAAAACCTAAAATATTCATTTAAAAACAAAAATAGGGGCGCCTGGGCGGCTCAGTTGGTTGAGCGACTGCCTTCGGCTCAGGTCATGATCTCAGAGTCCTGGGATCAAGCCCGGCATCGGGCTCCCTGCTCGGCCGGAAGCCTGCTTCTCCCTCTCCCACTCCCCCTGCTTGTGTTCCCTCTCTCGCTGTCTCTGTGTCAAATAAATAAATAAAATCTTTAAAAAAAAACCAAAAATAATTCCATTACTTATTAACACAGATGAAATCCTTTTGTGAAAAAAATACATTTCAGAAACAAACTTAGTGCGAATGGCACGGTTTTACATTTTCTGCAGAACTCTTTAAAGTCTGGCTTAATATAAGACAGCTGTTCTGCATCCAGCGTATTTGCAATGTCACAAGTCACACGACTTCTGGAAAACTCAACTGTGTACAACTTGTGAGAGAATGATAGTGAAAGGCAGGGAGCATCTTGGTGCCACGAAGATGATTTTTATCTTGCTGACCACGCTTTGCCAACCGCTGTTTTACCGCATTCTAGTTGTGCAGCCTCTTTAGAAAGAAAAACAAAGCAACGAGAAGGTGAATTAAAGCTGAGCCTTGAGTCAAAAGGTAGAAAGAACTCATTGGCTACCTTGCGGTTAATTTGAATTACTACGACTTAAGAGGGTATTTAAAAACTGTACATCAAGGATGAACAGAAATCGGGGGCACTCTTCTGCCCTTGTCTTCGTCTGATCAGTTCCGCCTCATCTTTCAAATCTGCCTTCTCTGCGTGATACCTCCTCTATTGTACTCTTCCCCATCATAAATAATAACAAGAATGGTAACTGTTCTTATTATCAACGGTAAATTTTATTGGCCACTGCGAGCCAAGCAACGCCAAAACACTTTACACGCGTTACCGCCTTCGATTGTCACAAATAACCCTGAGGAAGGTGCTGCCTTAATTTTACAGATCAGGTGGCTGTAGGCTGAAAAATAAAGGTCTTTGGCCTCCGGCTCTGTGCCTCGCACATCTGCTCTACCCTAGCACTTCTTGCACCCAGGTGGTCAACGTCCACGGGCTTCTGTCCTTCAAAAGGTGAGTCCTGGAGGTCAAGGGTCGCCTCTAGTGCACCCCACTCGCCGTGCCTAGGAAGTGGAAGAGCCAAAAGAGGGGAGCCAGCCTGGGCGCCTGGGTGGCTCAGTTGGTTAAGCGACTGCCCTCGGCTCAGGTCATGATCCTGGAGTCTCTGGATCGAGTCCCGCATCGGGCTCCCTGCTCGGCGGGGAGTCTGCCTCTCCCTCTGACCCTCCCCCCTCTCATGTGCTCTCTCTCTCTCATTCTCTCTCTCAAATAAATATATAAAATCTTAAAAAAAAAAAAGAGGGGAGCCAGCCTACTGGCTTCCCCACTTTCTTGCTCCCCAGGCCCACACGCCCCAAGCGGGACCTCTAGCCGAGGCCAAGCCCTTCGAGGTTTGCCGGGAGGAGAACGGCGCTGAGGCCGGAACCTTTCTCCTCTCGCCGCTGTCATCCCGCGGAGGTCGGAACCTTTCTTCTCGCCTCGCGTTGGCGGCGGAAGCGTGCGGAACCGGAACGGTCCTCCAGCGGCCGGGCGCACGCCGCGGTCGCAAGCTGCTGACGTGAGCCGGCCGGGAAGTGGACCGGGGGTGTGGGTCGCTATGGCGGTGGATATCACGCTGCTGTTCCGGGCCAGCGTCAAGACCGTGAAGACGCGCAACAAAGCGCTGGGAGTGGCAGTGGGCGGCGGCGTCGATGGCAGCCGCGACGAGCTGTTTCGCCGGAGCCCCCGGCCCAAGGGCGACTTCTCCAGCCGGGCGCGGGAAGTGGTGAGCTGGTTGCTATGGAAACGGCGGGCGGGCGAGGGGGGCGGACCCGCGACATGGACCCCAGACCCCGAACCGGCCCCTGTCCCGTGTTCACTGTGTGAAGGAATAACTTGGAGGATAAAGTGGTCCGAAGTGGGGACAGGGGAGTTGGTACCAGGGAGCCTCCAGCTGTCTTGGGAAAGGAACAGCTTTATTTCGGGGAATGGGAACACATTTGGGGGAAGTCCAGAATTTCTTGTCCGCAGAATTCTTGGGCCGCTTGGCGAGGTATTGAGGTCGCCGTCACTGCAGACTTGAACGTCGGGGAAGCTTCCCCACAGGCCTTTGCTTTTCTGTCTCAGCACTGACCACAGTGTATTTGCCTCTTCTGTTTACTTGTTTTGTCTCCCTCCCCCTCCCCCCTTCCCCGGCTCAGTGAGATCAGAGATCCTATTCACCTGACCTCTCCCTTCCGCTTGCCTCCTGCTATATGGGTTCAGGGCCCTTGCTGGGGATCAGTAGGTCTTGAGACTGGTTTAGGGTAATCTTTCACAAACACTGTGTGTTATTGTCTTCTAAACTGCTTTCTGTTCCCTGAACACAGTAGGCTTTCGTTCAGGAGAGCAGGGAACTCTTTCAGGACAGGAACAGTGCAGGTGTCACCTCAGAACCCCAATGCCCGACTCATAGCACTGGCCAGTGAATGTTTTTGAATGTATGAAGGAACAGATGGTTGTCTGTTTTCTCCACTGAACAGGAAACTCTCTAAGTGGGGAGAGAATGTTTACCTTGTTCACTTTTGTATCCTTGGCGGCAAGGGTGGATCTAGTATTTGTGGAGCTTGATTGAAATAAGCTTATACAGTTCTGTCTCTCCTCTTTAAGAAATAAAGATACAAAATCACGGGAAGAGGGTCAGAGCTTTGGAAGGGGCAAGTGAGGGGCCCTGAAACTTAAACTTCATTAATTTCATGGTAAATCTTCTCTTTGGCAGGCGGTCCAATGCCTGGTACTTTGTAGGCTTTCAGATAGTTTTCAGTGAATATCTCTATGCACGAATTAACGTATGGCAATTTGCAGAGGGTATGTGAGGATCAGAAGGGGATTGGACCAGGTGAAGACACTCTGTCCTCAATAAACACCTATTAAACACCTGCCTTCTGTCCAGCACCTTGTTAGAATAACACAATTCAAAAGGAATGGTGGGGGAGACAGTAACAACACGAGTGCCATCCAGCCTCCTAGATAGTGTGTAGGGTACAAAGGTGAATGTGGCCTGTTCTGCCTGAGGGCCAAGAAAGGCCTTTTAGAGGCAGTGATGCCTGGAACAAATCTTCAGAGAGGGTGGAGAAAGGCCTCTCAGGCTAAGAGAAGAGTATGCACAAAGGTGTGGAGATAGGTAACTTATGCTCAATTTATATGTACTCAGTGCTTGTCTACCCATTAAATTGCAAACAAATTAGTAATATTTCAGGGTTTTTTTTTGGAGGAACATTATATTGTCTGAACTACTCCCAAATAATGATGAATATGCCACTCTGCAGTGTTATTGAATTGTTTTGATAAGCATATGAGTGTGGCTGGAATGTGGGAACTTTGCTCTGCTGGTAGACGAATGTTATGTGGTAGAGAGAGCACTAGAGAAGGAGCCAAGAGACCAGGTTGTTGTCTTAACCCTGCAACTATTAGCTGTATGAGGTTATTAAGCAAGTTTTAAGGCCTTAGTTTATTTACCTGTAAATGTTCCCTTTTTCCCCTTCAAACAGCAGAAGACTTTTAAACTGCATTGATCCCATATTTATAGCAGATCAAAGGAGGAGCTTCCCAGGTTGAAATGAGAGGAAAGGAAACTAGGACATTCTCCCTTCACCTCCCCCGAGGTCTGCCCAAGCTCTTGAGGTTCCTCCTGTAGAATTATGGTATGTGAAGGTCACAGTTTTTTGGTTTGGGGAGGTCCCTTTCTAACTCTGAAATCACTTATTTATGAGCACTGTGCTAATTTCGGATCCTATTCCGGAGTAGGGGATATGCAAGTGGTAGAGACAAGAAGCATAGCTGGGATGGCAAGCCTTATGGAGGTTTAGGCCTTAGGCCTTTCCCTGAGTGATAAGAATATGCTTTAGGCTTTTGAATTAATGAGCCTCAGGGGCAGTGACAGGACCCTGGGGTGCTGAATTTCCTGTCACTGGAGGCACTGAATCAGAGGGTTGACTGCTAGTCAGAAATGTTTGAGAAGAACTTTGCACCTTAGTCAGAGGGTTGGATTGCATGCCATTGAAAAGTCAGTTCTGGTATTTGATGATGTGGGTAGGTGCTAAGGCTTGGAGAGTCTGTGAAGTAGGGACATAGGCTGCGTTGTTCAGGACTACTGCCCCTCCTGACATAGGGAAAACATGCATTCTTTTGAGGAATTTTGATTTTTATGTTGTAGTTGCTTTGTGTATTACCTCCTGTTCTTGCAACCATTCCCTCCACACCCTCTCACCCTCAGAAACTGTAGTATAGAGCCGGTGAGGGGTGTCCTGTGCTCTTGCCACAGTCACATGTGTCAGAGGCTGGCTGTTATTTTGTTTGGCCTGGATTCCTTATACATAAAAGTCTGGCCAGTACTAGGAGCACATAGTCTGGTTTGGGGTTAGCTCTTGTCGTCAGACCTAAGGAAATGTAGCAGGTTATAGTAATGCCTTTGGTTGAATGTCTTCCTCGAGGCACTCACTGTCATTTCTAGGATGCACATTACCTGGTTCAATTCTAGTTCTTCTCATTCCTCAGTTTGGACAAAGCATATTCCTGATGTCAATTTTCCATCTCACTGTATTGTTGTAGAGGTTTTATTAAGATTAATAAAACTGTGTTGATTTTTAATTTTTCCCCACAGGCTGGTTTCTTCAGCATCATTCCTTTAAATATTTAACTCTTATGCTCAGTTTTGCTGAATTCATGTATACTCAATGCATGTGTACCCATTAAATTACAAACAGTAACAACGTTTTCTGTCTTGGGGTGAGGAACTTACTGTATCTGAAAAACTCCAGACAATGACGAGTATGCCACTTTGCAGTGGGAACTGGATTAATTAACTCATTTAGATTGTGCGGTAAATGGGGACCTTGGGAGTGGACAAAGCACAGGGACTTGGATATAGAAGATGTGGATTCAGATCTGGGCTCTCTACTTAGAAGTGGGTGACTTGGGCAAGTCCTCTTACTGAGTCTCATTTTCCACTTCTGTTGCGTGGCCGTGATCAGACTTTACTGAACTCCTAAGCTAATTATCAGCATCTTCTGAGACTGTGTATCATAGAGAACCACACTTACGGTTACTGTTCCCCTTCGCCCCCTACCTTCACCCCATGTAGGCCATTCAGACATTTTCATCAGTGGCTCTCAGCTATATTCCCCAAACCAGTTAGCTTTCCCGTACTTTCCTTCCTTGCTTGAAAAGAGGAACCAAGGAAGTACACAAAGGAATCCGTGAAAATCCTGTGCGGGTGTGCATCGGTAGTGCGGACCGCAGCATTCCTCTGTGAAGGTGACGCTCTATCAGCAATGACAAATGTAGCTGTTCCTCTCTCTTCCTCCCTGTGACCGTGGAAGCCAGTGCTAGTTTCCTAGTAGATCTTATGGCTCAGAATCCTTTGCAGCATTGTGGCCTAGGCAGCCATTTATTGGGCCTGGCGGTCAAGTTGAAATCTGCTTCACATCTTGCCTGACGTAGAGTAAAAACAGAATCTGTATGCTTAAACAGAACCATGGACTTTTTTTGTTAAGTACTTAAAAGGATCTCGAGTTCATGTTGTTCAGGTTTCTCATTTTGTAGGTAGGAAAACAAACACCCAGGTAAGTGGAAAGACTTGCTCAGAGTCTTAATAGCTGAGTCATAGGACTGAGCCAGAGGTAGAAGCCAGGTCCTATGACCCTAGTTTAATGTTGTTTATTTCCCACACCTCATCCTGTACCTTTTAAACCAGAAAATCTTTGGCTTTTGAATGGCAGTGAGTTCCTTCTTGAGTGAATATGGAATTCATAACTGGATACTGAATGGGTTTAGAGCAGAAGGACCTGAGTTTGAATGCCTTTTACTGTATGAATTTGAATGCCCTGTACTTACTGTATGGACTTGGGCAAATTACTTAACCTGTTTCCTCCCTTCTAAAATAGAGTAAGAGCAGCCTTAAAAGATTGTTGTACAGATGAAATGAGAAAATTATACATGTGCCTGCAGGAGTGTGAATTCTTTGGGTTGCAAGTAACAGTAACCTAATATAAACTAACCTGAGCAAAATGGGACTGTCTTGGCTCACGTAACTGGGAAACACGGGATAGAACTTCCTTCTCCAGCTCTTATCCATAAAACCCAGGAAGGACTCCACTTGGTTCTGCTTGGATCCTGAGCCCTCATAATGGCCTCAGGGGGGATAAGGTTCTTCCTGTGGCCAAGTCATATGTCCGCCCCAGCAGGTGGCCAAAGGTGGGTTGGATGCTATGATTATCACCTCTCTAGAACCTTGGAGAAGGGAGTGCTCTGTGGAGGAGTAGGCAGTAAGGGTGGGCAGGCAGTACCAACTGAAATGTTCCTAGTGCCTGGCACAATGCCTGACCTGCCTTCCCCTCAGCTGCCTGGTTGTCTTCAGCTCTGTGAGGAAGGGAAAACTAGAATCGTGCAAGTTTGTAGTGACAGGCTTTCAGTGTGGGAGTCTGTGTGGAGGTGCTTCCAGTGTCAGCTCTTTGTTACCCTTACTGCTTTATAAAGGTTGCTGAGGCCAGGGAGAGCACCAGGTGGGAAACCAGGACGCTCTGAGCAGCCAGGCTGGGCCCAGGACAGCAGGAGCCAGTGAGCAGTCCTGAACAGACCATCAGGAGACCTGTGCTGCAGTGCAAGGTCTGTCACGAAGCGGGCAGGCCACAGAATCTCTCTGGGCCTCAGTTTCCACTTTGGTTACATGGAGCACTTAGACTATGTAACTGCAGTGATTTCTTGTAAAACAAAGATGATCTGATTCCCTGTCACGTAATAGTGACCCTGGGCTCTGGAAAGTCTATTTTCAGATAAGGCTTGCAGATGAAGTTTTCTTTGTTTATTACACATTGCTTTTGTGAAAGCTGTATGTCTTCTATTTATTTTGAGTTTTCAAGGAACTGATTATCTTGAGCTTCTGGCTAAAATTCAAAGTTCTTATAGTGGCCCAAAGCCAGATGCTTTGGTCCTGCTCCCTGTCTGACCTCATCTCCTGCCACCTTCCCCTTGCTCACTCTGTTCCAGCTGCCCTAACCCCTTTGCTTTTCTCCCATGAACAGATAGGTCCCCACCTTAGGACCTTTGTGTTTGTTGTTACCTCTACATGGGACACTTCTTGCCCAGATTCTGTGTGGTTTGATCTTCAGGTCTCTGCTCGAATGCTGCCGCAGTGAGACCTCCCCCGACTGCCCTGTGTAAAGTAGCATCCTTTTCGTGTGCCTCACCCTGCTTTATTCTTTTCATTATCTAACGTATCATGTATCCATTTACTTATGTGTATGTATCCACTGGAATTTGTGCTTTGTGAAGACAAAGACTGTGTGTGGTCCACCACTGAATCCATAGGTTCTAGACAGGGCAGGGACCTAGGTAGTCAATATTGCTTGTCACTTTGCTTTCAGTTTTGGATCTAGTTGATCTCTGTGCAAGGCTCCTTCCCATTCTAGAAATGTGTGATCCTAATATTCCTGAATATTACACAGTATACATTTACACTTAATCCAGTATCTGGAGTAAACATTAAATAGTATCTTTTATTATAAAGATTCAGTTCCTACCTCAAGAAGTTCACAGTCTAGTGGAGAAGCAGACATATAAATAGCACAACTTTTGAGTTGACAACTATTTGAGTGACAGCTGTAACCCTCTCAGCATTGATTCCCCCAGGTCCTCCTTGATTCCTTTGAAATCACATGGTTGACCTTGTGTGCTAGTGTAGGGACCCAGAAGTTGAGCTGGGAGGGACCACCTGGATTATTATCCAGAGTAGCTGGCAAGAGACTTTATTCCAAGGACTGAGTATAAAACTGGGGATTTCAGTCCAGGGAGCATGCTTCTAAGAAGCAGTATCAGGCAGCAGGTGCCAGGGGTCAGTGAGAGGCTGGACACAGGGCCACAGGAATAGATCAGGAAATAATGCAGGTTTAGGATGCAGGCTGCAAACAGAGCATGAGTTTGTTGAATCAGAGAGATTTTTTCTTTTTTAAAACAGAAACCTTACTGCAAATGAGATAAAGAGCAGCTTTGGCTAAGGCTGGAGGGAGGGGGCTAGGAAGAAAGAGATTCATTAGCCAACCTGTCCCTCTGCCACCCTTTCCCCTTCTCCTTGAGGAGTCCCTTGGGAATCAAACATAGGACTCAGAGACACAGGTTAAAAACAACTGTGTTAATGTTCTCCAAGGCCTCTTTTAGCTTCATCATACTGTGTTTTTGTGGATCGTATTAACTGTGTACTGTAAGCAGAACTCAGTGCTAGAGACTTTCATGGTATTAATAGCCCTCTGTGTGGGTTGCCCTTCTGAGTTTTTTCCAGAACTTATGAAGACTGCAACTTTTAAAATTCTATTTATTTAGTAATTCATTTACTCCATCATCCTGTAAGTATTGAACACCCAATATGTTTCAGGCATTGTGAGCACACAAAAAGCTATGAGACCTATGCCTTGGAAATACAAATAAAGGATAAATAAATCTCCTTGAGGGGTAGTCAGTGGGAGATCAGCCTGGACTTTGAAGGACAAGAACTGTTCCACCAGACAAAGGAAAGGTGATAAATCACGTTCCTGGCAGAAGGAAGAGTATAAGCAGAGGCACTGATGCACAACAGCAGGGTGATGGGGGGAGCGGAGGCAAGACTGCGGTGGGTGAGCCCTTTTCTGGGCGAGGCCTGGGGGAGGGTCAGAGTGGCAGGAGATAAGGCTTTGTGGGATTGGGTAGAGCAGGTGGGCCAGTTTGGCCCAGGGGCCAAGGCTGACCTGCTGCCTACTTTTTGAAAACGAGATCTTCTTGAAATGTGACCACTTTCATTTGTGTACATATAAGCTGTGGATGCTTTTGTGCTAGAGTGGCAGAGTTGTAGTCTGTAGGGGCCTGCGAAGCCTAAAATATTTTCTCTCTGGTCCTATAGAGGGAAAGTTGGCCACCCCTTGGATGAGAGCACCATCAGCAGTGCTACAGAGTTTGGACTTTGTGCTCTGAGCTACACAAGCAGAGGCATGAAAGGATCATATTTGTGATTTAAAATAACCAGCAATATTGAGGGTGGGTTTGGAGTGTAGCAAGACGGACCTAGAAGAGCTAACTAGGAGGCTGTTGCAGGCAGTCAGGAGAAAGCGGTGAACTGGTGGCAGTATGGTTGGACAGGCGTAGATGGATGAAGCAGATGTGCAGGAGGCAGTAATGAGTGGGGTTAGAAAGAGGAAGAAATAGAATAATTCCCAGCTTTCTGGCTGGAAAGTTCTGGTAATAGACTTCACAATAATTTTTTTTTCAAAGTTAGAGTAGAATGCCAGTTACTCATGCCTTCTTCTTTTGGTTCTAAACAGTAGAGAATACATCCAAGGAGCCTGATGGACATTGGAGTTTTATGAGGACAGCAAGTGGTGGGGGCGCCTGGGTGGCTCAGTCAGTCAAACATCCGACTCTTGATTTTTGGCTCAGGTCATGATCTCATGGGTCGTGGGATCAAGCCCCATGTTGGGCTCCGTACTCGGCTTGGAGTCTGCTTGTCCCTCTCCCTCTGCTCCTCCTACCGCTCGAGTTTGCTCTCTCTCTCAAATAAATAAATCTTAAAGAAAAAAAAAGATAGCAAGTGGTGGATAAGTCTCCATTGGCAGTGCTTTTCGGTAAACCTGAATTGGAGAGCGTAGCTGGAACCCAGTGGGGTCCTCCCACTTTGTCATATTTCTGTGTTGGAGGCCATTGAGTCTACAAAATAGGCACCTGGGACATATGCCCAGCCAATTGCATGGAGATGTGCAGTGGGCCTCACATCCAGCAAAACTCTGGCCTGGGCCTTGTGAGTGAGTCAGGCTCACCAGATTGCAGATGGGGATAGAGACTCACTGGGGCTCTTTTTGATGCCAGGTTCTTGTGCAAAGTTCTGTTCCCCTCAGTTCTGCTTTCTTCATTCTTGAAAGAGACTCGTCTTGGTGGTGGTGATTGTATCACATACTACAGAGGCATGGTGCGCAGGGGTAGTCCGTTGGTTTTCTCCTTCATGCCAAGAAACATCTAGAATGGGTCAAACAGTTCTCTTCTCAGTTTCTAGCTGGCAGGTCACCAGCAGTTCAGTGTATCACCTACTAGGTAGGACAGGGCTGCTGAAATGGGTCCCCCGAGGATGACTTTTTTTTTTTTTTTAAGATTTTTATTTATTTGACAGAGAGAGACACAGAGAGAGAGAGGGAACAGAAGCAGGGGGAGTAGGAGAGGGTTAGCGCGAAGCAAGGAGCCTGATGCAGGGCTCAATCCCAGGACCCTGGGATCATGACCTGAGCCGAAGGCAGACGCTTAACGACTGATCCCACCCAGTCTCCCCAAGGATGACATTTTTAATGAATTCTTCCTGTTCAGGGTCTGGCTGTCCCTGATTGAGAACCAGATTTGTCAACATACTGAGGGTAAAACCATCTATCGTAACAGATATCAACCAAACTCACATCAACTTGTATAAAAGTTAGTTCATTTATTTTGAACAGTGTAATTAGTACTCAAGAGGTTACAAATTTTGGAAAATCAGTCATTTTGGGGCTTCTCTTAATAGGTTAGGAGCTCTGATAAGATATGTACCTGATCTCATTTAACTTTTATCTTTTGGGGAGGATAGAAATACAATATTATTAAGTGATTTTACAGTATTGGTATTATGAATAATATTCTAAGAATAGAATTCATACAAACTTGAGGTTTTGAGGTTTCTTGTTACTGGAAATCCATATGGGCTCCCTCTGGTGGGCAGCGCATCAGTGAAGTCTACAGTGGTTAATTACGGCTTGGTGTTTATGACATACTGGGTTTAAAATTGACTTAAAAAGAGGCCCCTTCAGAACCCATCTAAAAGAAAGCGATTAAACCAGAGGGATGAAAGGATGATGTGTTGAATGAACTTTGTGTTGAATAACTTTGGTATGAAAAGCTTGCAGCACAGTTGTAATTTTAAATTCAGTAGTACTTTTTTCTTCCTGACTTTCAGGTTCTCAAAGTCTGTAACTACTAGAGTTTGCTAGCTCCTCCTTGTCACAATTCCGTGTATGGCTATTTGTCAAAACTCTGTTGCAGCACGTAAGGTATACTTAACCAAGAAAGTGAATCTTTCCATTTCAAACCATTGTACACATTCCTGTTCACTTTTTAGATGGATGATAAGAAAATCCTGGTAAATGAACATTTGCATTTTTACAGTCTAAATAGAACTGACAGACTGCAGCATATCTTGACTCCAGAATTGAGAAAGGAATTAAAAAGCATAGGGTTTGAATTATGAATACTTCTGGACTTTGTCGTTAATTATGTGATCTTAGAAAACTCACCTAACTTTTTTTTTTTTTTTTGGTTTGTTTCTCATTTTTTCTTGTTTCTTTGATGAGGGGCTTTGGCTAGATAATCCTTAAGGACCTTTTCAACAGGATGGTTCCAGGATTCAGTACTCTTCTTTTTGAAAGTCCCAGGATATATCTTAAAATGCTTTTTGCAGTGACGACTGCTCAGTGTCTTGTGTCACTTTCGCCTCGAGTTCCTATGTACTCATAATTTTTACCTAGATGAGACAATGAGTTTGTTTTTCAAAGCTGACATTTGGTATGTTTCTTTCTACAAATGCATTTGATTTAATAGTGATTCTCTACTCTTAGAATGGACTATTATCCGCAGGATAGGTTTTTGAAGTTCCCTAATTATTTTAAATCTGACTATAAAAGTAGTAAGTGCTCATTAAACAGAATAAAAAGGAAAATAAAGTTCACAGATAGTACCACTGGCCAGAGATAGCCCCTACTACAGTCTTGGTACATAGCTTCCAGACATTTTTCTTGTTAAAACAAAAAGAATTTTTCTATACTGCTGTTAGGTAGCCCTCTTTTTTTTTTCTTTTATTGCTTTTTTGTCTTAACAGTATATTGTGAACGTTTTTCTATGTCCATATATATTGTTCTGTGTCACCAATTTATTTGGCTGTGTAGTCATTAAAAAATAGTTTCACATAGCGGCGCCTGCCTGGCTCAGTCGGTTAAGTATCTGAGTCTTGGTTTTGGCTCAGGTCCTGATCTCAGTCAGGGTCCTGAGATGGAGCCCCACCTTGGGCTGTGCTGGGTGTGGAGCCTGCTTAGGATTCCCTCTCTCCTTCCCCTCCCCCCTTCTCTCTAAGTAGATAAATAGTTTCACATAACTTATTTACCTGAACCCCTACGGAAAGATCTTTGGGCTGCTTTCAGTTTATCACTATTTTAAACAATAATACATTTCACCAAATTTGTTTCAAGTTTATAATCTCCTAAAAAGGTAAAAAATCTATAATTTCACTTGTTTTCTGTTTAATCTTTTCTCAAATATAAAAAAAATTGATGTTCTAATATTGAAAGGAAAATTATTCCTATTTTTTTAAGGGTTAAATATATTAGAACTTATTATCAGCACTGGAAGAGTATAGAAGAGGGGTAGATAATAGTTAGGGGGAGAGTAGTCAGAAAAACTTTTAAGTTGGAGCAGAGCCTTGAAGAGCAAGTGAAATTGAGTAGATGGTGGGTGTGAGGACTTTTTCAGTGACAGGAAACTGGCTGATTGAGCCAGTGGTGCTTCTTTGTGGGCAGTGTGAATTAAATTGGGGGAGGTGCTTTATGGCCTTAGCCCAGAGGCCTCCAGAGCTCTTGTGCAGCATAAATGCACATAAATCAGTGGCCATCCTATATCTAATTAATGACCACTTAAAATTCAATGAAAACATTTACAGTAGTAACAAAAAGCATTTCTAGAAATAACCTCAATGAGAAATGGACATGTCCCATTTGAAGAAAACTTCAGAATTTCGTGGAGGGATACAGGAGACTTGAATAAACAGAAACACGTATTGTGCACTGGAAGGGAAGAAAAAATGTTGTAAAGACATCAGTTATTCCTAAATTAAGTTGTAGGTTTAGTGCAGCTTTCATCAAAATTGCAACAGAATTCTTTTGAGAGAAACCTGCAAGTGGTCCTGAAATTCACCTAGAAAAAAGGATGGGTGAGATTAATTGTTGAAGAGTGGAAGGGTGTGTGTGTTGGGGCGGGGATACTAGTTTTGCCAGATATTAAAACATTTTAAAGACAAAAAGTATATATGTCTATGGATTGATCAGTGAAGCATATAAGGCCAGGTGTGTGTGTGTAACCTTTTCTTGATAAAAGAGGCATTGTAAATCAGTAAGAAAAAGAAGGTTTATTCAAGATGATTTGGGGGTAATTGGTCAGCACTCTGAAAAAATGCTCTGGCTTTTTTTTTGTTGTTCATATCTTACTGTATACACATTAAAATATATTTTTAGATAAACTAAAGATTTCATTGCCAAAGCAAAACTGAAGAAAATAAAAATGAATGTGAATGTTCTGTCTTACAGAAGTAGGAGGTCTTTGAGTTTAAAAACTAACAGCAGTAGTTTTAATAATAATAGCAGTGATGATTTTGATGATGATTGTGGTGGCAACTGTCACAGTTACTTTACGAAGAGACAGCAGTATTCCCAAGTACAGGGAAATTGTTAGGGAAACATGGCACACTGAAGAGGAAGTCATGGCGTGAGAAAAATTGCTTATATTATCACGTTAGGTTAAAAAAGTTACTACCAAAACCAGATATAATTAAAACTATGTATACGAGGGGCGCCTGGATGACTCCCTTGGTTAAGTGTCCGACTCTGGATTTCGGCTCAGGTGATGATCTCAGGGTCCTGAGATCAAGCCCCGCATCAGGCTCCCCACCAGCAGGGAGTCTCCCTCTCCCTCTGCCCCTCCTAGAATAAATAAATCTTTAAACAAGACAAAATTATGTATACGAAATTGGAAACAACAACAACAGCAGCAACTCTAGGCATAGAAATAGAGATCAGAAGGGAATACACCACAAGTTAACCGTGGCTGTGTCTGGGAGAGAGGACTCGGGGTGATTTCTTTTTCTGCTTCCATCATCCTGAATTTCTTTAATGAGCACATATTACTTTTGAAATGAAAAGCAAAACAGAAAAAGTGAAACTCCCGCAGATGAGTTTTTCTTTGCTGTGGTAGGAAATAGAGAAGAATTAATATCTTTTGATGAGAGAAGTGTCATGAGTAAGCAGTATCTGATTATATATTAAATGCACAACAGAGGGGGCCCCTATTTAAAGGAAGTCTGCAGTAAAACCTTTTGTAAAGGGAGTAATTTTCCTGTAAGTCAGCTGGATTTTCAATTCCGACTTTCTGAAATCTGAAGCTCTACAAGAAAATCATCCACAAATGTGTGGATGTTTTACCTTTCTGATTGTCATTCCGCAGACTCATCAGCAATAGTAATAGCTACCACTTGTTGAACACCTATTCTTCCTGGCACTGTGCAAAGAGCATTTTCATTTAGTCGACTGTCCTTACGGATGAGGTTCCTTCCCTCATGGAGAAACTGAGGTTCAGAGGGTTCAGTGAGCTGCCCAGGATGATGTGGGGACGGGGACAGTGAGCGTGCCCTGGGTTCCTAGGATGCTGAATGCGCGGCTGTGCACGTGGCGAGCACTGTCCCGGGTCTTGGCATTCCGCAGGCCAGATCACTGGTGATTTTCCCCCTGGCGTGTTGTCCTGTCATCTGCTCTCCTCGGGAGCATATTTTGGTCCATAAATCCTATATATTTGAAAGTTCCTGACTCGCTTGTAGGGGAAATACAAACCAAAGTTTTTTTTTTTTTTAATCGACAATTACCCAGTGACCATACGTTTCGTATAGGCAGTGTTGTGGTCTGTTTTTGAGGAAAAGGGGAAAAGATTTATGGTTTCAGTTAGTAAAATCGCTGAGAAGGAAGGAGACCCGATTTTTACATTGTAGATATTTGACAAAGTGTTGATTCTGTTTCTTCGTCTGGGGCACTAGTTTGTTATTTTGTGGATTCACTCAATAGTTGGTCCCGTGGAGAACTGCAGAGCCAAGATGCCTTTTCAGAATTACCCAGGTAAGGCAAGGGGTCAGGCCTTTGAAACCGCTGTGGTGGCCAGCCATTGGATGCGGGCTTCCCCCAGGGATTTGAACCATAACGTTGGGTGAAGCAGCTTTCCTCCGCTGAGGGCAGTTCCTTAGACAGACTTAGCTGGGAGCCATCGGCAGGCAGTTCTGGAAGCTGGGGGAATGAGGGCTTCGATCCTGAAGGCATAGTTCTGCCACACTACCTTTTAGGGTTGTTGTGAGGATTGAAGGAGTTACTGTAGGTAAAGCTGTTGGCACTGTAGCTGGTACGTTATAGATTCTCATTCAACGGCAACTGCTTTATTACCAGCTCCTATTGCTTGAGTATCTGCCTATGAGTAAGGAAGGCATTTAGATTGCTATATAGGATAGATGAGAGAGACTTTGATTTGGCCATCAAATGCTTACACTCTAGAAGGGGGCATTCATTCATTCATTCAATAAATATTTATTGAGCATCTAGTGTAGGCTGTGCACTGTTTTTGGTCGTGGGGTGGAGCCAAGTTAAGACAGCATCTCTGCTTTTGTGGAAGTTATATTCTTTTTTTTTCTCTCTCTCTTTTTTTTTAAGATTTATTTATTTATGAGAGAGAGCCTTCATGGGGTGAAGGGCAGAGGGAGAAAGAGAACCCCAAGCAGACGCCACACTGAGTGCGGAGCCCTACATGGGACTCCATCACATGACCCTGAGATCATGACCTGAGCTGAAATCAAGAGTTGGATGCTTAACTGCTTGAGCCACCAGGCGCCCCAGTATTCTAATGGGAAACTTATAGTAAGTAAGTAAATGGATACATAAAATACTTGGGTGATAAGTAAACTAATAAATATAAGACATATTCATAACTATAGACATCTTTAGTAGAGGAACTTCAGGAATTGAGAGGGTAGAGAGATTACTACTTCTGGGTAGGGTTGAGGGGAGACTTCGTGGAAGAGGTGGGCCTCGTAGATTTTCCACATGTGAAAATGAAGAAATAGGGCCGGAACGTGTGACAAAGGCTCCGAGGTGGCAAAGCACAGGACCGTAAAATGTATGGAGAAAAGCTCAGTTTAATGGAGGAGTGTGAGAAATAGGTCATGGAGTGTGCCTTGTATTTTCCTTTGGCCCCTCCAGATCCATTCTCTACCCTTTCCACTCTGGTCTTGCCCCAGGAGCCTGATTTTTATGGAGTGCTTGCCTGGGTTTCCTTGTTCCCTGGCTTCTGATTGGGTTCAGCCAGTGGGAGGTCCAACAGGAGATTGGAGGGCTGGAAGGGAGAGGGGTTGGTTGTGGGGTGTGTAGAGGCTTTGCGTCCATAATCCATGACTCGGGATGTCTGCCCACCCTAGGATTTTTTCCTTGTGTCTATCAGGTGTCCTGTGGGGTAGGATGGGGTTCGTCAGTGGGCTGGTACCAGCCAGCAATACACAGAATTGCATTGCAACCCCACTGCCTTTCAGGGTCGACCCTGAAAGGCAGTGACAAAGGAATTTCTTCCCATGGATAGACCTTATACAATTCATCTCTACCTTTTTATATAAGGTGGTTTTCATAGGAGATCTATTTCTCTCTCTCCCCCTTTGTAGCTCAACACTGCAATAGGGAAAAGTCAAGAATTTTAGCCTCAGACAGATTTTCTCTTAGTGATATGGCAGTTCATACTTCTCTTCCAAATATGACCTGAAAGGTTAGAGGTGGTAAATGGCTCTTACGGCATTTTGACTATAAATCTGCACTGGAAGAGAATCTGTAACCCATTATCAGATTCTGGATCAAGCTGCCTTGTCCTTCTCCTGTTTCTGTTTCATTGGAAATGTGTGTTTTTACGCTGTCAATGGACAGTTTACATATCTAATATACCTAATATTTAAAGGGAATTATATAATGAATACTTGATGTGCAAGCGACTAGTTAAATACTTTAACTCCAAGGGATTCCATTAAAGTAATAAGGAAATTACATTTAATTTTAAATGGTAGAAAGATTTTTTAATGTTATTGCTATTAAGCATGTATTACACACACTCAACCCATTTTTTGCAAATGAATTCCCAAAGCACAATTCATCTTTATACAGGTGGAAAGGAAATATTCTTGCAAAATTTGTAGTTTGATGTCGCCTTCTTAACTGTGGAGAGAAGCATACTTTTCCAAAGAATAGAATGTGATGGTTGATTGGAAACTTTTGGTGTTATGGGCTCTTAGCTCTACCTCTTGAAATAAGAAAATATATATAAATGGGTCCCCAGATGAAGGCGTGGTGGGGTACTTTATAGCCCTAATTGACTCCAGACATAGAGGCTGTGATTTGTAAGCAAGCAGTGACAAGAGGAAGTTAAATCAAAATTAAATTAAGGGAAGGAAGGGAAAAAAAAAGATATCAAGGAGAGGTGATGAATTTTCTGAAAGCTTCTAAATACTTATCTGTGGGTAAGTGGGAAGTCTGAATATATCTCAGTTATGTCGAAAGATGAAATCTGGAAACATTTCAGTCCTAAAAAAGACCTTCTCTCTTTTTTAAAAGCCTTTTTTTATATTCTTTACTTGGTACAGCTCAGTCAGTATGGGCGTATTTGCTTCTATACTTTTCCATGACTCAAACTGGCAATAAAAATCAGTATCTCCCATGATACACATGGAGTGATATTTTGGGAGGATTGGTTTTTCTGTTTATATTTTGGCATTTTGTCATTGTTCCAGCTTGTGTAAAGAAAATTCTCGGAATGCAAGCCCACCAGACTCTCATCCACACTGAGCACCATCTTTGCAGGGGTGTCCGTTGGTCTCCCTCTCCCTGGCCTACCCCAGCCAGTTAATTCTCAGGCCCGAGGGGACAGGGACTGTGTTGCACTCCCCGTCACAGCACAGAGCACCGTGCAGAGTTCCACACACATTTGTGAAATGAATTAAGTAAGTTGATGCCTTGGCTTCCTCTTTCTCATCCATTCCACTGCAGCCGTGTGGGTTCAGACCCTCACCATCTTGAGCCTGAGTTGTGATGCAACTGTACTGAGCCCTCCATCTCCTTTGGAGCCAAGCCACTGGGCTGAAAATGCTGCTTTCATCATGTTACTTTGCTCAGAAGCATTCAGTACTGCTCACTCCCCACACAACAAATTCCTGTTATTTGGCCTGCGTTCAAAGGCCCTTATAAAGCTAGAACTACCCACTTTTCCATTTTTACACCCGATGCTTCCTCGATCATCCCACCAGCTTTAACCAACCTACTCCATTTACAGCCTTCTCTGCTTTCTTGTCTCCTTGTTTGGCTCCCGCTGTTTCTCTTGCGTGGATGGCTCGCTCCCCTTCACTTACTCAAATTCTCCCCATCTTGAAAGCCACGTTCTCTCCTATACTAGTCTCTTTCTCCTGAATTCAAAGTGTTTGCTGCCATATTACTCATTAAGCAAGGAATTCTGGCTGTGACAGCCTTCGCGTGACTGTTTTTGTGTTCTCATTTAATTTTTGCATCGTTGCTTAACTTTCCAGGTGCTGTTGTGCTGGCTCACAAACTATATTGCTTACCTTTGGGTGTGGGGGTGGAAAAGGAGAGGTAGGACTCTGACTTGATCCTTCTTTGTATTTCCCGCCATGGCTCTCATAGCTAGCTACGAGCCCTTGGACAGGGCAGGCACTTCTTAATCATTTCTGTGTTCCCAGGCCTGGCCCACAGTAGGGTTTCAGTACTTGGTATGTGAGTAAATGAATAGAAGGCATTCTCAAATGTGTGTTTACTAGTTTGACTCAAAACTAAATTAATTAACATAGGTGATTTTCCATCTTTTAAAAGCCATAAAAATCCAGTTTTTCATTTAGCCTTTTTTCATCATTAACAGTTCTCCCTCCAGCACTTCTTCCTTTTGCCTGCCTCAGCTTCGTGCTGAAATGTAAATCAATTTCCTCTAATTCTTTTCCCTGTGAAATTGGAGAACAGCTGTTTAGTCACCTCCTTATAAATAACCCTTCACCAAGTTCAGTTGCCTCGAGGACTTGCTTTCTCCAGATTAAATTATCCCACAGCCTTTTCTTTTTCTCATAAAGGCCTTTTTAAAAAGAAGCATTTGTTATTTTTTATTTCTTTTTCTAGCTCTTTATAAAACTTTATTCTTTTCATAAGTGGCCCACAGGCTACCCATACAAGGACCTGGTTAGTGCTGCCTGGAATGGCGGGCACCTTGAACCTCACTCTTCCTTGTGTCCGGAGCACCCTGTTCACCGTTTTTATCGCCTGTCAGGTTTAACTTGCTGCTTATTCTCACTCTTTGTTCTGCCTCCTTTTTCTGTGCATTTCTTTATATGTGTAGCTTGATTTCTTCCCATAAACACTAACTTACTGCATCAGCAGCCTTATGGCTACAAGTTAGAACCCAATGCAAATTAGCTGAAATGATCATGGGAAAGTATTGATTTATATCACTGACAAGTCTAGTGGTATGACTTAACCTCTGGCATGGCTGGACCCAGGGGACATAGCAGTGTCACCAAAGGCCTGATTTTTCTCGCTCTCTCTGTTCTGCCATTCATGGTATTAGCATCTCCCTTAGGGCCCCTCCAAGCTCTTCCTTCATGGTAGCCAAAAAGCTGTAGTACTTGCAGACTTAACTTTCCCATACTACTCCATCTGGAGGAAGAGGAGAGAGGCTCTTTCCTTGTAGTATCCATCAGAATCTTGGAATTGACTCATATGCCTATCCTTAAATCCATCCCTGTCTCCAAAGGGAAAGGACATATGCTTAGTCGGTCTACTTGGGACTCAGCCCAGCAGCCGGACCAGTGTCACTTCCACCTGGTACACATAGCTGAGAGGAGAGGAAGAAAGATTTCCAAAGGAAATTTGGGGAGCTATTTCCAGGAGGACAAGAGCTGTGGATGTGGGTGGCCAACAATAAAAATGTACTTTGCATTCAAAATTGTGCCCTTTCATTCTGCCTTAGATTATTAATATCACTTTAATATCACCTTGAATGGATATTCCTATATCAGGTGTCTCTGAGAATGAATTCTTTATTCACTTACTATTTACTGAGCATCCAGCATGTGTCACGCGTACAAGTAGGTATTGGGCAAACAAACGTGAGACAATCCCTGAATTGGAGAAACTCATAGTCTAGTGAGAAGACTAACCTAGAGGCAAATAATTAAAGTGTGTTGTAAGAAATGGTGTTATCAAAGTATGTATGGCTACAGAAGTTGAAGTGAAGACCTCTTCACTTGGGAGGGGCTGAAGGGCTTCATAGGAGAGGTGAGTCTTGAAGGATAAAAGGTATTCCTTAGAATGGGAAAGAAAGGGCGTCATCCTAAAGGCCATGGTGAACCATATAACAAGTTTCAGCAGGGGACTGACGTGATCAGGGGTGGATTTTGGAAAGATCCTACTGCTGGCTGTTGGCAAACCCAGTAGAGGTGAGAAGTACCGGCAGCAAGGAGGAAGATCTGTTGAGCAGCCTTCATGTCTAATCAAGATGTGGTAAAGGCCTGAGCCAAGCAGGACAGAAGACAGATGCAAGATCTGTTTGACAGGATTTGGGACTTATTAGATGTAGGAGATGAAAATCAGTGGTTCTAGGTTACTTCAAGGTTTTAATTGTGGGTGACCAAGTGGGTGGTCAAATGTGTTCAGTTTTATAGTTGTTTGAGGTACCTGCTGAACAGCCAAGGGACACGTATTTGTCAGTTGTAAATACAGAAGTGGACCTCAGGAAAGGCTTCTGAGCCCTAGCCAGGGCTGTAGACGGGGAGACATCAGAGTATAGGTGGAGGTTGAGGCCTTAAGGAAGGAGCAAGATTGCCAGAGGGGAATTTTAGATAAGAAGCGGGCCTCAATTGGGAACATTTGAGAGACCGACAGAGGAAGGAGTCAGTGAAGTTAGGCATGTGGGTACCTCCAATAATGGAGCTCTTCTTATCTTGATAAAGTTAATGTCACCTGGGATGGCTTGTGGCATGGTGGTTTTGAGCAGGGACTCTGCACTCTAGTGCCTACTGGTGGGTGACTTGTAGATAAATTATTTAACTTCATTTCCTGATCTATGTAATGGGAATAAAGTGGTGCCTAGTTTTGGAAGATTGAAAGAGTGAAGTACTTTCAAAGTGCGTGGCACGTAGGAAATGTGATAAAGTATTTGATAAATAAACACAGAAACTAATAAACACATGTGCATGCTCTGCATTGTGTATCTCTGTCTCTCTGAGTTCATATATCACTGGCCAGTTAATCCAAAACCCAAAACTAGTCCATTTGGGCTTAAATAATTTATTTGCCTGAAAACTCTTGTGGTTCCAATGCAATAATGCAAGTATCAGACTTCTTGATGGTTTTCCAGATTATTTATTGGATTATTTTTTCTATTGGCTATGAATTTTATCTCTGATTTTGATGCAGGTTTGTTTGTTCCACACGACATATTTCTAAATTGTTCCGATTACCCTGTAGCATACAACGTTCTCTCTCTTTTGTTTTTTTTTAACTTTCCTTCCTCAGAGTCATTCCTAAAGTTCTGGAATGCTCTGTTAGTTACTCCCCCGCATTTTGGTCAGTTACTGGCATGTTACTTTTAATCAGGCTGCTTTTCTCATCCATCTGTAGGAATTGGCAATATTTTCAGCTCCTCTCCATTATGGTCAGGAATATGAACTTGCTGTCTTTTCTTCTTCCTCTTCCATTTTCCCACGTAAATGTCTTGAACCACTGATTAGATCTGTGTGCCCACAATAACATAAGCAGGCATGAAGCTTAAATCTGATTTAAAGGAGTATGTACAGAGTCTATTACTCTCTGAAAGTTTTTTTAGAGTCCAGATGAAAATAGAACGGTATTCAGGGTGTGAGTATGTTGCGGAATCTCTAACACTCGTTGAACCAGACGTCGTGTGTGTTCATTTTTAAATAACTGGGTGGGTCACCTTTGTATTTATTATGAACACAAACACTGATGCTAATAACCGGCATATGAAAGGAAAACAGGCGATAGTGATGAAAACCATTTAATGATTAGTGAGGAAACAAATATTGTTTAATGAAAATAAAAACCATGTCTAAAGGGCCTAATGCTGACTTTTGGAAATGTAACCATGCTGCGGTCTGTGGGGTACCCTCCGTCCTGTACAGTAGACATTGTTGAAAATTGCTTGGGAACTGGAGCTTGCAATTGTGAGCCTGGAATGTCCTGCAGATAATTAAGTTGTGGTCAGGCTTTGGAAAAATAAAAAGTTCTCGAACTATGATTTTATAAACATGCTACAATAACATTTCTTTATATTTAACAGTTTCTTATAGAAAGCTGATACTCTCATGAGGCATTGATTAAAGGTAAAACATCAAGAAAGAAAAAATATTAAATTAAAACTTCACTTAGGATGTTGACAGTTGGCTTGTAATATTAAACAGATGTGTATGTTCCTGGGGATATTCTTCTTTCTGAACTGAATTGCTAAGTTGTATTTTTTTTTTAATGACAACTACAAATTTTTGATCAGTTAATAATTTTAAATGCCCTTTCTACAATCTTCTGTATTCTAACTTCATCTGTAGTTTGAGCCCTCTCAATGATGTAATGATTGGTGAAACCTTTGCTGCTGCTTCTAAAGTCTTTCATTTTCTTTCTTTCTTCTTCCTCCCCGCCCCCCCCCCCCCCAAGCTTAACTGGGCTCTTCTGATTTCATGATGCATTCTTGGAGATTGATTCCTTGAAATAATTTTAGGATCATTGGGTGGAATTCTACCCTTTCAGATTTATGTCTATACTTTACTTCCATATAAATTTCACGTTGGTATTTGAGTGCACAAGTTGACCTACATTGTGGTATTGTGTTTGTGTGGTCAATTGTAAAGGTTTCATGAAACGTCTGTATAGCCAGCCATGCAGATCAGCCTGTACCCCCATGCTGTGGGGCCAAAGAAATGTCAGTGAGGGGACCTAAAGGAAACCAGGCCATGGAGCAAAAAGAGATTCAGTAAATTCTTTTTGCTTATAAGGATTTTGCCATATTAGGCAAATAACATAGAGTCCGGTAAAGGCGGTGGGGTGGGGTGGGTAGACTTTGGTAAACAGAGGAGGAGTCAGGTTGGATTTTGTAGGATGAGTTGAAATATATTTCCCATCTTCCAAGATTTTTCAAATCAATTTGTAAGACTAGATAAATTGTTCATGGTTGTGTTTGGGCTGATGAAAAATTTTAAATTCTGAAGATCATTTTAATTGTAAGACTTTGGCATGTGGATGTTTCATGTTCTGTGAAAGATAGATTTTGCTAGGCAGGAGTCTTTGATTAACCTGGAAGAACAGTTTAGTTGGTTTGGGTAGATTTATTTATCTTGGAACTATGTATTGTTTGCACAGTCTTCTTTTTGGAATCAGTGTTTTTTTCTCTGCAGATTCCATTTGGGAAGCTCTGATTTGGAGCCTCAGTATATGGAAGGCATTTCCAATAAACACAAACAAAGGCCCACTGGACTGTCTGAACAAATATGACGACATATTTTATCATAAACAATTTCATTTAAACTCAAGAATAATGAATTCATTTTTAATAGCATGTCATTTAAATGTGACTGTTCTTTATATCCGATAGTATAGTTTTTAAGTGTCCTACTAAAGTTTGATTTAGGAGCAAAAATATTTGTTCATGCAAAAATGTCCATTTTTGTATGAAAGGATTTGACCAGTACACATTTCAGCTGTATTGTTTGGTCTCTAGCTCATTGTTTTATTCTTATTATTTTGCATTTTGTGTGGCTGTGGAAGGAAGAACAGATTTCTGCGTACAGTGTCTTAGCAGTTCATGGAATCACTGCCATATTCTTCTAGAAATTTGGAATGCGAATTAACGGTAACCTTTTAGAAAGTGTTGGGAACTTTGAGCTGTGTGCAAAAGTACTGTATAAGTTTAGCATAATTTGTTGCTCTAGAAAGAGCCATCCGTTTTAGCTAGGAATCTAACAAGCAGTAAAATATATCTGTTAAGGTTTGTATCAGCTTGTCTCAGGGCTTTATACTATTTCATTCCAGTTCTCTCCCAGTGTTTTGCTCTTAAAGGAGTGTTGTAAATATTTTAAATAGTTCTCTCTAACCAGAATTGATAATAACAGATTTCAGTAGAAAATGTTGTTTGATCTTAACCGTGATTATTGCGTCGTACGATAACTCTCTGTAAATGATATTCTTTTATAGATCTTTTGGCTTGGCTTACCGATCCTAATTTTAGTATTATGCCTGATTTAGCAATAAGCTGCTGTGATCAGCTATAGTGAATTGTATTAGGCAGGCTTTATTTTCTGTATCAGTGTGGTACTACCATTTCTCCCACCCCAGGTCGGAAAAGCATTTATATTCTTTTTCAGTTTCAACGTTTAATAATTCTACCACGAGAGAAGGGAAAGTGGGAAGTTTTTCTGAGTAGATGGTGATTGAAGAATGACACCATTTGAACAACTTTCATCTTCTAAAAATCTCGTGCTCACCCCCTTTTCTCTGGGCAGCGTTCTCATCTGTTCTAGAGATAACAGAGTGTGGTTCTGTGAGGGAGGAGGGTCCTGCGGCTCCTGTTTGCAGCCTGTTAGTTCCATTAACTGTGAAGTTACTGATTTGGGAGTGGAAGACACTTATGGGTCCCTAGTGGTCTGAAATTGGAAATGCATCTCCTAAAAATTTCAGTAGAACTTTCCATAAAGTTTAACATTTGATTAGAAACAAAAATGTTAATAATTTTCGGTAGGTTGGTTGGCTTATTTAAAGTGTTCTTTGAGCTACAGTTGAAGTTACTTATATTCTTAATCTCACTGAAAACAGATGAATTACACATAAAAACTTGAACATTAGATTAGCACCTGTATTTCAAGCTATTGAGGAAATGGAGGAAAATTCTGTAAAGGCTGTGTAAATGCTAAGTAGACTGAGAAAAATCTGTCAGAAGTTGTCTCTTTGTCATCTCTTTGCTAGCTTTATCATGCTTAATTTTCATGAAAATAATGTGTTTGTTACTGTGGTCACACCGTGATTTAGCTTTGGTTTATGTATGATATTTTATTGTCCCTGTCCTGGAAAATTATAGCAGTTTTTATGAGGAGTGGTTTGTGGGTTCACACAACCCACTTGGAGTGCCATTTACTATAATTCTCTTCTAAAAGGACCATAAAACATCATGTAAATTGTTTAAAAAGGGAAAGACCTTTTTTGAGAAAGGCTAGGAAGAAATCTTTCCAGGCTTTTGTTCTTATAGTCAGTTTCATGATTTTAAGCTTGCAATTTATTTGAAACATTAATGTCAAAAAGTAAAGTGCCTGGTGGATGTGAGCACAATGATTGTGAGCAAGAGCCAGGCAAAACTCAGGCCTCAGTGCAGAATAATACACATCAAATTCAACATGCTATAATCTTTCAAAATATGTTTTCTGTGGCTTTGCAAATGAAATTACGGAAGAAAGGAAGGGAGGGAGGAAGGAAGGAAGGAAGAGTGGAATTAATTTATAGCATGTATATCTTTTTTCAAAAACCCTCTTAAGAACTTTTTGCATGTTTATAATCGACATTAAAGCATAGTTTTTGGTAACTGGTCTTGTGAAACTCCCGTTTAAATTCACAAATGGATTTACCTAAAGAGACTTCCCTCCTTGGCAGTTTTACCATTTCAGTTGGCTTGTTCTCTGTTTTATATACACCCTTAGGAAGAAAGTATGAAACACACAGTAACAACGCTAATGTTCTGTCATGCTTTTTTGTACAAATGTCTTATTCTGATATTATGTTTGTTTTGTGTATGAGCTCTATGGAGAGCGTGGACAGAAATTGTTAATAATTTCCTACAGCATTTTTGTGGTACTCTGAGCTTCTGGTCGTTCAGATACAAATATATCTTACGTTTAGCAAATCATAAGAAAATCCAAATATATGTGAGACTAAAATAGAGGCAGCTGTTCATTTTACATACAGATATAACAAATATGTAATAGATTTAATTTTTATAAAACCACTTCCTTAGCACATGTGAGATCATTATATTTGCAACAACACTTTATATGAACGCATAAATGAAATGATGACAGCTGTGTTCATGTAAATAGTAATAGAAACATTCGTCTCTCTACAACTTTCTCTTTTCAAATTAGTGTGGTTTTAAAAACACAAGGCTATCTGTGTGGTTTAGAAACTCCTTGGTTTTGTGATAAGAGGAGGTTATAAGTAGATCACATTCATGCATCTCACAGAGGATCAGTGGGTTGACTACATGGCTGTAAATCTTTGTCTAAGTATAACTAATTCCTGCTTGCGTGTGTAATTTCATGAATTTCATCAGAGGGTTTTTAAAAAATTTTATTTGTTTTATTAAGTTTCTCCTTATTTGTTGAAACACGCAAAACTAACTTCCTAAGACCTATAAAAAACTGTTTGGAATGATTCCTTATTCTACACGGTCTTCTTAATTTTTTTCGTATTGGGATGTTTCTATTCCAGTGAGATCACAGAGTAGCTAACTGAAGTGAATTTTGGGAATAGAAAATGAAGCTATGATCAGAAAGGAGATTTAAACAAAGATGGAGAATCTAAAATCATCCTAGGACGTTAAGAAAGGTGGGAATGAAATGAAGAATGTTCTGGCAGCCTCACTCCTGCCGGCACAGAGCCGCTCTTGGAATTCTGCAGCTCTTCCTGGGGGTTGCGTGGTTGGGTCGGGGGCTCCCTTGACCCAGCCTGTAGCCTGAGAACCTGCCTTCTGTGGCTAAGTATACAAAGCAAAGAAGACTTTATGGCATCTTAACCCAAGTTCTTGGGTATGCCACAGATTTTCATAATTAAAAATTTTATGTCCAGCTCTATTGAATAAATTGTTTTAATATGAGATGTTTGGAAATAGGGTAGACAGTACCCTAAAGGGACCCAAATTCCCAGTTCTCCAAGTTAGATATTATTTTCCACTGTGAATTTATAATACATTGCTATATAATGATGTCATTAATTGTGATCTAGAATGTTATGTGTAGGGGTTTTCTCCTTGTAGGTTAGAAAGTGTTTTTCTTTTTTGTGTTAGCACAGACGACGTACATCCCAGTCATTTATAATTATTACAAAAAAATGCATAGGATTTGAGTCAAGTATGTGTTAATCATGTTTTACACATTATTCAGTTGCAAGAAATCTAAACTTTGCTTACAACTTTTGTCTGAAATGTTGATGTTTCCTTGTTTCTGTTTTTCACTTTAGTCAGGTAGAAAATACTTTTCACGGTCTTTAGATGACACTAAATCATTTGTTGTCAAATAGCTAAGTTTTTTTTCCTGTCTTGGAAATCTCCATCAGTATGACCAATTCCTGTCGGAAAAGGGGCACAATTTTTCAGTTTTTTCCCCAAAACTGCAACTTCAGAAAATATGTAAGAGATGTAGCAATTAACCTACATGCACATTTATAATACTAGAAAATGGGCAGCTAGTTACATTCAAAGACAGGATCTGATAGGCCCAAATTGCTTAAAACATCACAGTTATTGAAGATATACCCCAGGGAATTTGAGAAACCATTTAACAGATGAAAGTACATTTTGAAAAGTCTGACCTTACAGGCAATCATAAAATGAATCAAAACAGTGCTTTTTTTCCCCCTGAAATGTACAGAGCCCATCTGTGTCTAATCCAGTAATTATAGACTGTGTTCAATTACCTTTTCAAACTTGGAGCAGACTGGAGACTAGGCAGTGAACAAACATAGGGTTTTGTCTAGACCTCAATTGACCACAGTCTAAAACTTGAATTTATATCTAATTTTATTTTTTGTTTGGTTTGATAGTTCTTAAAGGATTCATTTTTGCTATTTAGTGTTTTACCTTCTTAGATTTGAGATACTGATTTTTCTGTCACAAAAGCTTTTGTATTAGCAGTAGCTTATGCTATAATCAGATGTTTGTTTTCTGAATACTTTTGTCGGCAAATCAATAATTTGCACTGGAGAAAAGACTGCATGGGATGGGGGAGGGGATCATACCCTGAGGAGTATTTTTTTTAAAGTAGCCCTTAAAATATTGCTGCTGACTAGAACTTTTTTTTATGCGCCAGGAAAAATAATTTATTTTCCTCTTACACTGAGAAAACTATAGTTAAGGTCATTTTCAGTTGCTTTATATACTTAATAAGATGTTTTTTAAAAAAATGCAGGTAGACTGCTCTAACATCTCTCTTCTATCAAGTATGTCTTACAGTTATTTTCTCTTCACACATTTTTGTTGTATTTGCTCATCAGGCCAGTGTCCATTGTGAGATTCAGTGTGTAACATTCAAAAATCCCCTCCAAACCATTTCTCTTCATAAGTCCGCTTATGATTTGATGAGTCTTTGGGTGAGAATTACCATAAACTGCCATGGCCAGTTCAAAATATTTAAGTTTTATCTAGGAGCCTTGGCAATTCAAGTTTTTTCTTAAAACACAAAAGATGAGCGCAGTTTAGAGAATGCTTGTGCAACGGTAGGAGCTCTCCCCCCCTCCCCATTAGTTAGTATTCAAGTCATCCACATTCCAATTAGCATTGGCAGCAAATGTTTTGAGGTATTTATTGGATTGTAGTCATTGCATATTAGACCATGAATTTTTCTAGAAACTTTATGGCCATTCCCAGTATGCCATATTATTTTTTTAAAAGTTGTGTTCATTGGGGTTTCGCTGTCCTTGGGAGGTTTTAAGGATTCTGTCATGGGGGAGAGAAGTAGTTCTACCTCATTGCGTGAATGCACTTTATGAGAATTACATTGGGAAAATGAAACTCATAGAAGATTACAGATACCTTATGCTTAATATTTATGAGACTGTTTGCTCAAGAACAGTAGGGACAATATGATAACTACCTCCTTCTTATCCCCATGCTTCTTAGAATCTTCACAGAGAAGGTGAAAGAGTAGTCTTCCGAAGTATGAACTTGAGAGGCCCTTTGGATCCTCTCATTTACTCCCTTATCTAATTCATTGAAAACATTCTTGCTTCTTTCTCCACCCAGTTCCTAGACCAGCACTCCTCCTAGGTCCTCCTTTCATTATATAACACGTGGGCCACTGATGCTACTTTCTTCATGGTGCTTAATGTGGTTTGGATTTTTGTATTTTTTTTTAACCCGTTTATGCCATTCCCACTGGACTATAAGCTTCTTCAGATCAAAGGCTGGATGTGTGTTCTGTTCTCCCATTGTATTCCAGCATCAAACACAATGCCTGGCTGGTGGCAAGCACTTGCTCCTTGTTGGCTGCATGATAGACGCACTGTCTGCCTTTTGTCCTCTCTCGCTGGCTTGGGCACTATATCCATTTTTTTTTTTCTTTCAAGATCAAGCCCCTCTTAACCCAGTGCGAGTCTTTTCCTCCCTTCCTTTTATGCCGTTTCACCATATAGGTCTTACTTCCCTCACTAGAGGACTCTAGGCATGGTCATGCCCTTCCCTGAACACCCTCCTTTCCCTTTCAGCCAGCCAGTTACTCTTCCTTTTAAAAAATGATCCAGCCCCTTTGAGACCGTACTGCTCCAAACTACACCTCTTTTTAAAATATACTTGTATTTGCTCGGTTATTTATACTTAACTGAACATTGTCTTGGAGAAATTAAGTTTTTTATAGTTGAGGACATTGCCTTCTGCTCTGTTGATAGAGACCAGTGTAATTGTTTGGGTTGTGCTGTTGTGGGGCTCATGTGGGGTCAAATATGGGAATAGTAGCCAGTATTTCTTCAAAATATTCCAGTTCGCCATTTTCACTTGATTCTAACAGTCCTTTTAGGAAGGCCTCCATGTTTTATAGATGAGCAAGAGACCTGAGCTTCAGAGAACCCAAGTTGACTTGACTGGAGCCATTAACCCCAAAGTGCCAGGACAAGAATTCAGATCAGGGTTTTGTCACTCTAACCCCATGTTCTTTCTGGTGTATCGAGATTCTTTGTACATAGTTTCTTAGTTTTATTTTTATATACATTCTTGACACATAGAAAATTGTACTGGTTTGTTTGTTGGTTGAAATGACACAGTCTATAATTATGTCTGTTAAAACTGCAACCATTCACTGTTAGTTTTCCCTACTTCAGGGCACTGGCCATATCCTGTTTGGTTTTCAGTCTACAGCGCATGGTCACGATAGAAATGCAAAAAATTTTCATTGAATGCATATAGTGAATCAAGTGAAAGAAATAAAAGAACTGCAAAGTATAAATCTTTAACTGGTATAGTTAACATACCTTATTTTTGTCAGAGCACTCTACTCTGCACCGGAAGAATAGTTGGGTGGGAAACAGTGCTTGCCTTTAACAAGTACATAATCTAAAAAGAAGACCCTGGGCCAGCATAAAGGCCTGCAATGAGTGTGGTGGTGAAGAATGGAGGTCCTGGGACCCAGCCTGCCTAGGTTTCAAGCCCCACCTTTGGCACTTTCTAGCAGTGCAACTCAGGCAAGTTATTTTACCTTTGTGTGTGCATCAGTTTTCTCATAGGTGAAATGGGGATTATAATAATGTCTGCCTCATAGGATTGTTAATAGATATACTTAGGAGTAGTGTCTGCTCATAGTAAATGTTCAAGAAATACTAGCTTTTATTAACAAATACCACAGGAGGCCGCTGGGCCATAAAGATAGGTATCCACACATAAACAAATGTCAACATACTTGATTGTATATAGCAGTAACAATAAAAGTAGTAGAAAGCACTAAGGAGTTGATGGAGTGATTTGGGTGGCTAAAGCTGAGTGAGGTCAGTGTGATAATGCTTAGTAAATACTGAACATTGAGTGTGGGAGAACATTCCTAAGGCAACAGTGTATTCACTCAACAAAACTTATGCAACATGTCCTAAACTTATGCTGCTTTGTGGATGTATATGAATTCCACAACTCAAGTTTAGGGAGAAAGGTGCTAAGAAGAGCTCCTTTAGCCAGAGCCAGGACTCTTCCTGGGGTGTGCCTTCAGCAAGTAAAGGGTACAATTTGGAACATCATGGATCCCAAGGAAGAGAGGATTTTGATTAAATAATGGGCTAAGAATCATGCAACAGGGGAAAGACGAGGAGGTTTGACCAGGTTAATTGTTTATCATGTAGGGAATAGTTTCAGTGAGGAGTTGAGAAGCCTAAGGGATTGAGATTAAATAAATGGATGTGTTGAAAAATGGAGGCAAAATGGATCATCCATTCAGGGTTCTTAGCATTGAAAGGTTGGATCCTTAAAAGTTAAATCACATCTAAATAACATTTAAGTCCCCCCCCTTTTCCCCCATAACCAAATAACTGAAAGAACATTTTTATTTCTTACTGTAATTTTTAAAAATGAGAACAATAACAAATGATTTTTACTCATGAAGTCTTGTTTTCCATTGAAGTACTGTCTATCGCTGTGCTTGACAAATTGATTGCTTAACTTATGATATGATTTATGCAACTGTTTTCCCCATCTGCAATGAGAAGTTGGAGAAACATTTCTCTGATTTGTATATCTCCAAGGCTTTCTGACTCATAGAGAAGCCTTGCAGAAATAATCACTTGGTATGCAGTTACTGAACACTTCCAGGGTGCTGCTTGATGCATGAAGTCCTAGTGTACAGGTCCTGGCCTCGTGGTTTCTGAAATCTGAGAGTTGACCATCATGTCTCCTTTAGTTTGGATTCTCCCCCTCAGTGGGAGGTGGAATCTTGCAGTTCTTCCTCCGGTATTGACTCTTACATATTTTCATGGTTTTCTCCTAGGTGGAAAGAAATCATGTCATTTGTAAGAGCAATAAGTGAACATCAGTCTTTTATAAGGAAAGATAGAAGTTTGTGGTGGTTTAATCACAGCCAACTAGCACGTTATTACTGCATTAGTAAGATGTCCCAACCTCTGGCTTTGCAGTGAAGCTGGGAGTAGGGGGCACTTTTTCCCCATCAGAGGATGAAGAATCTTGGTTATTCCTTTTTGTTGGGCGTCTGTAGTCAAATGCTCTACCACTGAGCTATACCCCCCCTTTTTGTTGCGCGTCTGTTTAAAACGGAGGAACGTGATTTGTAGTAACATTGGGATTTTAGAGATTTCCAAGGTGCCATATTTAAGTAATCGAGTGATGGACTTTGGAAATATTACTGTTTCTTTGTGTTGCTCACTGGGGTGTGTAGCCCCTAAAACCAACTATAACACAGATGGCTGTGACCATTAGGCGCAAGTCCCACAAAGCTGACCGAGGGTACTCCTCTACTGCTTTAGACTGTTTTCTGTGTCCTTCTGTTGATTATGATGAGCTCCTGGCCCAATGACAGGGTACTGCTTCTGAGAGAAGGTTATAATCAGGTGTTTGAGCCTACTTCTGTAGAGATCACAGATGCATGGGAAACCCCTCAAGAGTTCTGGCTTGCTTCAGGCAAAGCTGAAATTTGCAATCCAGGCCAGAGCCCACCCTCTTTCTGATCACCCCTCTCAATGGACAGGTGCTTCTTGAATTAACACAACATAATTTCTGGGAATTGCTAATGAGAGAAGCAGGAAGGATTTCCTCTGTCCTGCCTCCTCTTCGTCTTTGGGAAGATCTTAAATAACTTGAGAGTGTTTTCTTCATTAAATTCTGAATTGAATGCATTCATGTCCTTTTGATGTGTATATTACCATATTCCTGGATTTTTTTCTTGAACCCAGTTGGAAAGTTTCAAGGCAAACATTTGGTTTTCTGTTAGCCCACAAATTGGGCAATGGTTGTTCAATTATGGTCTTCCGTTGACTTAGGCAGAGTCACATGTTAAAAGTATATTTTGTTAGTAGCCCACAAAGCATACCAACTGTCAGTCCTTTGTCATGTCTGACTGTGGGCAGTAATATTATAGTAATATTCCCAAGTTTTATCTGTGGATTACTTATATGTGCCATCCAGAAATTCACTTTAAAATACATCAGTGACAAAACAGCCAAGTGTGGAGTAGGTACTAATGTACTCTGCCCACTTATCCAAAAATTAGTAATAGTCTCCCAGTAGACTCAAATTCTTCCCAGAGTGCCTTATTTGCAAACATGCCCCAAATATAGAACAAATCCTCTTCAGCATTGTGAAGGACCGTTAATGTCCTGGCTATTTGCAGTGGTTATGCTTATTATCCAATATTGAATGATTGTGGTACATACCTATTATTTTTTCTTTGTCCCCCAAACCAACCCTTTATCAACAATAGCACCTTCTTGCTCTTGTGAACAGATCCCACATGTGACTTCAAGCTGGTGCTTTCAGCAGAAGCTGCTGTGTTCCCAGATAACATCTCTTCCTTCCGGGTCCCAGACCAGGGGCGGGTGCCACATTCAAATCAGAACAGTCCGAACCCTTCCCTAGGAGTCTTTAAAAGTTGGAATTAGGAAAAAGACTTCTTTGTTTAGAGGCCTAGACTTTAACGAACAAAACTCAGGAGTTGCTGGTGGCCGTGTTTCCATTGCTGACACTTAACAGCTAAAACGCAGAGAAAAAGGAATTTGAAATCAAGGGTGTTCTGGAGGAGTTTCTAGTCTCAGCTTCCAGTGGTCTGAGAGGCCCAGCTCTTTTGTTGCTCTCCGGGTGTTTTATTCATTAAACCAGGACTTCTCAACTCAGGGCAGCTCCACCTCCCCCAGGGGTTATTTCCCTTTGTCTGGAGACATGTTTGGTTGTCACAGCTTGGGGGCTGTGGCTGGCATCTAGTGGGTAGAGGGCAGTGATGCGATGTCTGGGACAGCTCTCCTGCAACATAGAATTGTTTGCCCCAAAATATCAGTGGAGCTTAAGCTGATAAACCCTGAATTTTAGTCCATCTCTCAAATATGTTGAATCACCTTAGTACCCATTCAGTACTTCTCCCCTCCCCCCATTTTTTGAAACCTAGCTAGAATTAATTTCTGTTCAAGAGAACCTCAACTAACCCGGCAGTATACGTAAACTAATTGTGAGTGGTGTTTGGTTATTGGCACACATTTCAGTCCCATAGTTAAGATTTTCCAGCATGTAGCTGACCTAATATACAGACATGCCATCCCCCAGGTTTAGAGGGACTGTTAATTCACCTGCCACACAGGTTCAAATGGACATTATGTTGGCTCTCTTGGGTGTCTGAACAACATATATTCCAAACTCTAGAACTTCTGAAGCAAAACCTATTCATGAGTCGCTGTTAGCATTGCATCAAAATTATGCTGCCCTCCCCAAGTTATCTTTTGAGGTCTACATTCAGCTCACATAAGGGGGATGAAATATCCATGTTTATGAATAGCTATGATAAGAATCAAATGTTCAGCTATGTGGACCAGAAACCTAACACTGTCCTGTAACAGCCTTGATCTGGCGTTGCTGGTATGAGGAACAGCCAGTATCTGCATGAACATGGGCTGGGCAGGCAAAACTCCTCTTTGAAACGGATTGGAAAGGATGTACCTCTGATTCATCTTCTGACTCGTGTTCATGAATTTCTCAGTGAGCAGGTTGATGAACAGAGTGTCGGTGATGATCTGAGACATTGAGCATAGCCCTGCAGCTTATCACCTAGATTAAGAATCCGATTTAATATTACCTACATTTTACACTAAATCTTTTATTTAACTTTCTTTATTATCTCAGTTTCTCTCCCCTGGGCTCCCCCATTGCTCTGGTTAAACTAGAATTGAACTGTAGAGTGTTTTGTGAGGCTGAGTTTCTCTTTCTCTCTGTCTCTCTTCCCTCTCCTTGGCATGGAGTTGACACACGCACTCATTAAATATTTGTTCAAAGAGTGATTGAATGGTGATCTGATCCAGCCTTGCAGCTCTATTATCTGATCCCCAGATCTCTGGCTGTTATCTCGCCTCCTTCAAACCTGTCCTTACACATCATCTTCTCAATGAGGACATCCTGACCACCCCATTTAAAATTATTAAGTCACCTCTTTCCCCACACTCTACCTAGATTTTCCCCACGCTCTACCTGGATTTCCCTTCACTCCCTCTACTTTTTCTTTTTTTCCCCCCATAACACTCATTACCATTTAACACACCTTATTAACACTTACTGTTTATTATATGTTATTTTTAACATGGTTATTGTTTATCATCTGTTTAGAATCTGGCTGTATTGTAAGCAAAGCTGTGATCATTCAAATTGGTGTCTTTTGACACCCAAGTTCAATTCGGTTTTTGTTACAAACCAGCTCCTTCTTGTTGACTTCAATGATGATCCTGATATTTTGGGATGTACTACTCCTGGGCCTCCTGAAGTTTTGGACTCAGTCTTTGCTTCAAAGTAATAAACCTCATGTATAAAAGCTACGTAATTAAAATGACGTTTCTTTGTGTTTCTGACTGCAACCCAAATAAAACCCTGGATTTTCAAATTTGGAAGTTATGTTTGGTGTCATCTAAAGTTAAATATAGGCCATATAGCATAAACCAGAGGCAAGAAGGGGCAGTCTAAAGAGAGATTGTTTTCTTCCAGAGCAGCTTAAAAATGGAAGTGTGGTGAGGCCCACCTGACAGACTACTAAGACATCTTGAACACACAGAAAACAAAAACAAAACAGCAGTGGTTTGGGATTTGAGCCCCAGGTTGAAAGCCCTAAAGCAGGTGCTTTTCACCTAGGTATTTCTATGTCCTGTGCTCTAGGAGGGGTGTTAGTCGTGATTGATTTATTTAATGATGATTCATAATTCTCCCAAGCAGCCATGGGGGGCGTGCTAGTATTTACACGAACAGACACCCTGCGTTTGGACTCAATACTTTGTACGTCTGGGTTAGCATGGCGAGAGTCATGTGTTCTGAGATCAGCTCTCTCGCGCGGTGACTGGTGGTGGATGATAAACATGCAGTCAATAAGGAATGCTTCCATTCCGAGGCTGGAGCATAAGGTGCCGGGAGAGTCCGTGTCTGTCTTTCCAGGTAGCTTCTCTTTTTTTCTTAACCATAGTTTTATTTTAAAATTAACATGCAGTAAAATTGACCTTTCTGCTGTATAGTTCTATGGATTTTAACATTGCACACTCAACACACATGCTCACACATACACATACATACACACACACTTGGTGTAACCATTTCATAATCAGGATCCAAAATGGTTTCATCACTTCCAGAATCTGTCTCATGTTATCCCTTTGTAGCCACATCTGTCTCCCTGCTCCTCGCCTACCTGGCCTTCCTTGCTATAGTTTTGTGTTTGCAAGAACGTTGTGTAAATGGAATCATACAGTAATCTTTTGAAATGGACTTCTTCTAGCTAGCAGAGCGCTTTTGAGATTCATTCTGGATGTGTGTGTATCTATCAATAGTTCCTTTTATTACTGAGTGGTATATGATACGGAGGTAGTATGGCCATCCGTCACCTGTTCAAGGACATTTGGGTTGTTTCTTGTTTTAGGCAGTTATGAATAGAGCTGCTACAAATATTTGTGTACAGGTTTTTGGGTGAGCATTAATTTTCACTTTTCTAGGGCAAATACCCAAGAGTGGGATTGCTAGGTCATATGGTATAAGTATACACTTAATGTTATAAGAAATTACCTGTGTACAAATGTTCTTAGCCACATTATTCATAATCAAAAAGTGAAAATAAATGTCCATCAACTGTTGAATGGATAAATAAAATATATATCCATACAATTGATATTATTTGGCAAGGAAAAGAAATGAAATATTGATACTATAACATGGATGAACCTTGAAAACACAGTAGGTGAAAGAAGCTGGTCACAAAGGGCCATGTACTGTATGATTCCATTTATATGAAATGTCCAGAATAGGCAAATCCATACCAACGTAGACTGGTAGACGTAGCGAAGGTAGATTGGTTGCCTAGGGCTGGGTGGGTTTGGGGAGGTATGGGCAGTGACTGTTACTGGGTATGAGGTTTTAGGGTGATGAAAATGTTCTAAAATTTGTTGGGGTGATGGTTGTACAACTTGTAAATATACTAGAAACCACTGAATAGCATACTTTAAATGGGTGAATTATATGCTGTATGAATTCTATCTGAATAGGCTATTATTTAAAAAAAATTAACTGCTAACTTGTTTTCCACAGTGGCTATACCATTTTGTATTATCACCAGCAAATGTGGGAGTTACAGGTACTCCATATCCTCACCAGCACTTGGTATTGTGAGCATTTTTTAATTTAGGAATTTTCGTAGGTATGTAGTGATATTTCATGTTTATCTGCATTTCCCTAATGGCTAATGACACAGAACATCTTTCATGTGCCTATTTGCCATCTTTAGTGAGGTGTCTGTACAAGTCTTTTGCCCATTCTAAAATTGAGTATTGTTTTCTTAATGTTAGGTTTGAGAGTTCTTTGTATATTGTGGAGACAAATCCTTTGTCATATGTGATTAGCAAGTATGTGTTTTCTCTTAGTCTCCCAAGTAGCTTCTCTTTTCTCTCTTAACATAAATCCTTTTTGATGGGTTGCAGGTTCTACCAGAGCTTCATTGTCTGTTTACTCCTGTATCTTCAGTGCCCAGTATAGTATCTGGCACAAAGTGGATGTTCAATTAATACTCGATGGATGAATAAATGAGTTCCTTCTTCTTCCTGATTAGCAACAGTTTTTTTTTTTTTTCCCTGAGAGATAATAAATATATAAAAAGTAAACCTGATTAGGTCACTTCCCTGATTAAAATATTTCCTTCCAGTTACCTCTATAGGAAAAAGAAAATCTCTAACAGAGACTGTAAAGCATGGCATGATCCCATTTGGTTTCTCGAACATTTCATGTTCTCTGCCCCAGAGCCTTTACCTGTGCTGTTTCCTCTGTTTGAAACTTGTCTTGGCCAGGCCAGCTGTCTTTGCCTCCACTGTCTTTGCCAGGTCAACTCCTCATTTTTATTTATTTCTTAGCTCAAACATCACCTTCAGTCATTTATTCTAGACCCTCGGAATATAAGAGTAAGACCGGCGCAATACTTATCCTCTTGAGGCTTACTTTTCATGGCCCAACCCCCAGACCGGGTTGGGCACCTCTGTTTTATGGCCATAGTCTCCCTCTGTTTTTCCTCCACAGAACTTTAATTATCTATAATTATATATGTTCAGTCTTTTTCACCCCACCAGACCATAAACCAGGGACCTTTATAAACATTTTTGTTCATTTATCCTTTAAAAGAATTTTGAAAAAACTAGTAACCTTTCACACATAAATATATTTATGTATATACGCATATGTTTATATTGTGACATCTATAATTTTTCATTGTAAGTTTAAATAGTTGCAAAGGATATAATTTCCAGTACACTATAAAACTTGACGTTTTAAAGTGAAACTTTTTTTTTTTTTTTAAGATTTTATTTATTTATTGGACAGAGACACAACGAGAGAGGGAACACAAGCAGGGGGAGTGGGAAAGGGAGAGGCAGGCTTCCCGCCGAGCAGGGAGCCCAATGCGGTCTCGATCCCAGGACCCTGGGACCATGACCTGAGCCGAAGGCAGACACTTGACGACTGAGCCACCCAGGCGCCCCTAAAGTGAAACTTTTGATCACTCATTTAAATGTATCCCACAGAATCTAAATACTGTATTTGATACTTACCCATCATTTGTTGAAAAGAATTCCTAAAAAAACCTTTTTACAGTTGTAAATTTTACAATCTTTTTCTCGAATTCATATTTTCATTTCACTTCCCCCACATATTATCCTCTCTCTGTTTATGGTTGAAAATCTTTTATTGCTCATTCTCTCATACTTCTGTGCAATAAAAATGGGCATGCAAATTGAAACTTAATTTTTAAAAAATTTCCAGCAGTGACCAAGATGCTGTAATTGTTCTCTGTAGAGTTACTTTTGCAATTGTTATTAGTGTGTACGGATTAAAACAAAAAATGTCATTTCATTCAGAAAACCTCTTAAGGCAATAGGATGTTTTTTTTTTCCTAACCAGATCATGTGTAAGTGGGTGAATATTGCTTTTTTCTAGAATATGATCGTGTTCAATATCAACTATGTTCTTAGTTTTCATTTCCTGTAACATAAGAGGTAAGAAACCTTGTTTGCATCAACAAGTGGACAAGAATGGAAGGAGTTTGTTAGAGCGCAGCCACTCTTCTCGGTTCTTTGAACTTCCTCTGAGTTACATGCCGAAACTGCCATCAAAACTTTAAAAAGAATCTGTCTGTTGACAGCTCAGTTTGTTGAGTGAAAAAAACTGGATTCCCCCGTGGACTTGGGAGGGGGTTTGCTGTACACTCAGGAGCCGTTCCCTCTGTCATCTCACCTGGGATTTCCAAGTGTTCCTTTGTTAGACGTTTGTACGTCCAGGACTGTGCCCCATGGTAGGATTCGGGGATGGTGAGGGCTGTGTCTCCTCCTTTTATGAAGTGGGAGAGGTGCTTGCGAAGGGCCTGTGGGAAAGTAGAGCCAGTGGGATGCGGGTTTCAGCAGACTCCCAGGCAGAGCTGCTTCCGGAGGGGGCGTATATGGAGGTGGAGGACCGGGACATCAATCCTCTCAAAAGTGTGTGAACCAGGTGCGCCTTCGCAAGTCACCTTGAACCCCCAGGGGTACCCGCCCTGCTGTGCGCACTGAGCACTGCAGCCCACGTGAGTGCAAAGAGCTGTGTCCTTTTCCTCAACTCGAGTCTAGTAAGAACTCAGTATTTTTTTTTTTACTAAGATCCAGGGGCAAACTTATGTGAAATTCTTATGTAAAACTTGACTTCAAATCTATTAACCTTTTCAGTTTCCTTTGGAAAGATATAAAAGGGAAAATGTTTTTGTTCCTCAACAGTATTATATGCCATGAAATTAATTTGTAAGTATCAAGAATAAAAATGTTTTTTTACAAGTAAAGTTTTTGCCTTAGTAGCTGTCTTGCTGACTTAATAATGTCACTTTCCCTAATTCGTTTTTCTCTGTTTTCCCAATTACGTTGTTTTAGGTAACTTTTACTGTTTTTCAAGTAACAGGGGTCTGCTTGAATTTGCTGCTAAAATAATGTTTAGGGTATTTTTGGTCCTTTTTATCCTAATGTAATCTTCATAGGATTGAAAAAATTAGTGTTGTCATTTGTTTTCTTTTTGCCAACAGTGATTTTGAGCTATCTGGCAGATACTTGTAGGCCTATTACACCTATAGGGTAACAGAGTTCTGTGTGCGTGCATCAGATAAATAATGCTATGGTGCTGTTAAGAAATGTGAACTGCAGATTGGCAGCTTCGTCTTTCTGTTAATGTGCAGGTTCTAAGTGCTTAGGAGTATCCTGGAGATTTCTGTTTTTCTACAGAAAATCGAATACAGATTTTCGATTGCCTCTTAAAATGCTGTACTTCTCCAGGAAACCTTATCTTCGACATAGCATCTGGTTTTCTGTGAAGTCATAATTCTGAATCAGAATTTCCAGCTGTTGCATCTAGTTTTATAGAGCCTGAATTGAGAATCAAAAACTAGGTTACGAATTTAAATACCAGAAGTTAAATGTTATCTTTCTTTTTATAAAACAGGATGGCAGTTGTATTTAAGTATTTCCAATTTGCAGAGTTACTGTTCATGATTTGCTCCAGGAAAAACAAGATGAATAACAGCTGAACAGCTTTGAGTGACTAAGTTACGTTTTATTCCTGTGTCAGTGTCCTGTGAACCCCAGCACACAGTGTCTGCATGATGACACCTGAGATCTTAAAATGTTAGAATCAGCACAGCCTTGCAGGCCGTGCTGCATGCCTGACTCCTCGTTTTCCAGATGAGGAGACTGAAGTCTCACTCTGCCCTGTGATATAGAAAGTTATCATTAGGAAACAAATGCTATTCTATGCTTTAAAAAAAAAATTATTAACCTGAGGCAAAAGAATTGGGTTTAGTGGTATTGGGATAATTGTGTTGTGTACTGCTTTAAATTGCAGTCATTGTGCACAAGGACACAAAAGGAGGGGAGTCACTTGGCAGCCCCGTTGCACCGCTGCGTGCCTAGGACTGGGGTGCCCCAGGAGGCAGAGGCCCTCTTCTGTCTGGGATACAGTGTGGCCGTGCACGTCGAGATTTAAAGCTGTCGGTAACTTTGGGTCTTGTGATTCCTAAAGAATTACAGAGATAAAGATTCAGTATACAAAAATATTCTGGTATGGTTTAGCAAAAAGATGTTCATTACAGCATAATCTATCCTTGTGAAAAATTAGAGGAAACAATTTAGTCATTCAGCAGTGGAGAAACTGTCAAATGACGGCGAATTTAAACAATGAAATGTTATATAGCCATGAAAATAATTTTTAGAAGAATTTTTTTAATTACATGGGGAAGTGCTCATTATGGTGTCAATTAAGAGTATAGAATTGTGTATGTAAGATGGTTTCAGTTCTATAAAGGATATGTGCATAAAATGGGTCCTAATACATCAAAACGGTAAAAGCTTATTTCTGGGTGATGATGTTATGATGGGTTGATTCTTTTTCTTCTTTATATTTTGCATTTTTCACAAAAAACAGAAAATAAAGTTATTAAAAAAGAAATTTAAAATATAGTTGAAGAGGCAAATACTTTTGTAATACCAAGTGATGAAGAACCCACTTTAAAATCCCTTTGAGGATGGGATCATAGATACACAGTCGCTGATGCTTATGCTCAGATAAGTCACACACAGCTGCGCCCCCCCTGCTTCTGCTCCGGGCACGTGTCCTAATGGTGGGGACAGTGACCCGTCTGGACCGTGGGCAGTGGGGTGAAATCCACGAGTAACTCCTGTTTTAATCAAGTCATTTTATTGGGAAAAAATAAATTTGACAAGCCATTTCCCCCATTGAACGAACATTCCTTTAGTCTTTCATCTCGCAAACATTTCTGAGTGCCTAGTAGTTAGTTATTCTGACTTGGAGGTAACGTTCTGCTGCGGGTGATTCTTTGCCTACTGATTGTTTGTTGGAATTTTCATAAGTCTGCTTGCTACAGTATTCTGTTTTACAGGTAGCTTGATACAGTTCCTGTTCTCACCTGGTTCAGGTTTAATAATTAAATTGGATTAGCTATTATATAATGGATGTTTGTGTAGAAGCCAATCAGTGTAATACCTGTGAACCTGAAAACCCAACTTTAATCAGTGCCAGGCTTGGTGGGATCCGTGTTGCTGTTGCTTTGCAGGACATGGTCAAGCAGCTGTACACACTGAATGTTTTTTTTCTAAAAGGTAAGCTTTTCCAGAGCATGATATGGTTTTCTTTGCTTTCAGAATTCTTTGAAAAAAATCTATGAATATTTTGAAGTCCTCAATTCCACTTTATAACTTCAAATTAATAACTTCTTACTACTGTAATTTCATACATTTTATACTACCCCCTAGGAAAAAAAAAAGTATTTACTTCAAATATCTTACATTGATTTCAGTTGGTCTCATTCCACATTACAATTATGGCTTTCCATTCCACAAGGTATGGCTTAGAGTTGTGTTTCAAATTTGAAATGGGTTGTGCATTAATAAAGCTACTGTTTTTAATTTAAAAGAAAAGATCTTTTAAGGAAAGTTTGTTAGGCACTGGGGTAAATTTTTGAAATGTTTGTTTTATGTAAATACAGGATAGCCTCAAATTGTCCCCTGGCTAAGAAGTGGCACCTTTTTTCTTCATTTGCCTGTTTGGCCTAGTTGTGTGTTTTGTTTCATATGCTATAACCCAGGAATTCTAGAGCTGGGAGATGCTGTCTAGGTGAGCTTTCTGTCTTCTTGCAAAAATAGCCCTAAGCCTTAGGAAACAGATGATGTCTTACTCCTTCTCAGAGGCCCTCAGAGAGGGAGGTTCCAGTCCCCCAGCTTTTAGAGTCTCTCATCATCCACACCTTTTTCTCCCTTTTTTCTTTTCATCTACTATGGAACCAGGATCTTTTTCTTAAAATTTAAACTGCTTTGCTACTCGCCTAGTATTTTGGAATACTAATTTATACCTCTCCGGATATAAGCTAATTGTTCTTATTATCCTCCCTAAATGTCCTGACTGCCTATGTTTTATAGCTGATTGTTTTGTCCTAACAGTGGTGTTATGTACCAGGAATTAACAGCACAGAACTATATTCCTTGGAGAGATTATGAAGTCTTTGATCTTGGATTGGACCAATGACACAAGTGGCCCAAACACATGTACTTACTTCTGTTTAGCAATTCCGTAAATATTGATGGACGACTGGGACTGTGTGCCAGTCATTGTGCTGAGGATTGAAGATGCCCAACACATGGGTGAGATGAAGTGTTTCAGAGCACAGCAAGTCGAGGACGCAGACCTTGCTGATAAATTGGCAGCAGTGTCATCATTGTGTGGGGTTTATTTTTATTATTGGGCTTGTGATCCACTCGTACTTTGCAAGGAAGTAGAAGAGTCACTTCGAATCTATTTGCTTTATTTTATTTTCTGCAAGTGGTTCCCTCCACTTTTTGTTCTTCAAAAAAAAAAAAAACAAAACAAAAGAACAAAAAACTTCCAAGCTTAGAGAAGATGTATATAAATGAATTGTAACTTTACGGTGACAAACCGTATGTAGTGAAGTTCTGTGGAACAAGAGTTACGTTTGATTTTCCTTGTTAATATTGTTATTGAAATCTTAGGTGACTTTTTTTAGTCAGTAGAAAAATCCCACAGCATCTGTCCATTTCCAGTAATTAGTAGTCATACCTCTTTCTGACACCTGTCCTGTACCCTTCACATGTAAACACCTAGAAATATGCTCTCTGGCTGTGATGGTATATTGTCTCCCTATATTCTTGTGTCTCGAAGATAAAGTTAATCTTAGTTTAACTCAGCAGAGACAGTCCAAATTTCATCCTAGGCACAGTAGATGTATCTCAGGATGGTATGACAAGGTGATTCTGATGACCAGTGGACACATCTTTTGTTGGCAGATTTTATAAGTTCTAGCATGATAGGCGGTACTTAAGAACAAAAATTCTGGAGTCAGATTAACTGGGTTTTAATCCAGTTATGCTGCGTGTTAGCAGTGACATTAGGCACAGCATTTAACTTCCTGTGCCTCAGTTTCCTCATGTGTAAAATAGGAATAATAATACTATTTATGTCATAAGGTTGTTAATGAGAATTCAGTGAGTTTATATTTGTAGGACAGTATAACACCGCCTGGTGCAGAGTGTTCTCTCAGTGCCCGTGAATGAGTGAATAGATGTTCAGTTGTCTGTTGATGCTTTTGGTATGAATCACAGAATAATAAAGCAACATTTCTGGCTCTCGGGCCTCATCAGTCAATGCTGAGTAAGTTGAATGGTGACTTAGTTTTTTCTAGTTTCCTTAGCACCTCCCCTTCGCCCCCTCACCCCCGTTTTGCTCCATTGATGGTGCATTATAAACATCTTAGAAATTGGAAGTCTATGCTGTTTATTGGCATTTTGTCTGATAATCCTGGCATTTCAGCCTGAGCCTCAGAGCTAAATCAGAGGTCACACTCTCCTAAACCTGCACCAAGGAGGCCTTCTTGTGTGGATACTGGGGGTGGGGGTGGGGTGGGGTGGGGAGTGTCATGTCTTCATGGCTCCCCTGGCTCTGTGGAGCCTGAGAGGGGAGTCTGGGCCACTGTCGTCTTGTGTGTCTGTGATCATGCATTCCCAGAGCCGATCTGGGTCGTGGTGGATCTGGGGTGGTAGGCCCAGCCACAATTCTCAGAAACTGCACTGCTGACACGCTGGTTTTATGGAATTCATTTCCGTGTAAAACATGAAGAAGCCCGTTCTCACATTGGCCCGGCACTCGGAGATAGGGTAACTTGTCTTGGCACATGAGGGAGCCTTCTCTCTACCTCCTGCAAAGGGCACATAAGTCACCGCTTCGCACACCCTTCATCCAGCTCTTCGAGCATCTGTTCTTTGTACACCCTGAGTGCTTAAGGCTTATAGAATTGGAGTCTCCACACAACACCATGGTTTAATGTGGCTGGTGGTTGGGTTTTTTAAATTCCAAACCCATGGTACAACAGTTACTTAGCATGGAGAGGGTTAGAGATAAAACGTCAGCATTTCTGCCCACTGTCGTGTAGGGCAGCATTCATGGGAGGCTTAGAATGACACTCCACGCTACTGATTTTAAAATAGCACACTTACCCCAGGCCCAGCTCCTCCTCCCCAGCATGAGGCTTGGGCTAGCATCGTGGGAGGTGTGGGAGCGTGGACGTTGGATTGGAGCCGGGCAAGCCTGCAAAGGGACAGCAGTGAGGAGTCGCCACGGGTGAGGCTGATGGGACGACCAGCAAGGCTGCGTTTAGGAGCCACTCAAGCTGGAGAATCTGCAGGGCTGGCTACCGGATTGGCTGGAAGTAGTTCAGGAGGAGGCAGCGATCCGCGGTGGACTCTCCTCACCAACCCCCTGCTTGCCCAGCTCCCGTCGCTGACGCAGGAACAGTGGCCACGGGATCTCCCCGGGCTGTGTCCTGAGACGGGGGATGACTGGGACGTGAGAAGCCCCAGCAGGTGGTGGATGCCGCTTCCCCTTGCTGCCCAGGCCTCTGCTTCCACCGCCGGGGCTGCTATTTAAGAAATCAGCCTTTGTTCCTGTCAGCGGTGGCCGTGGGCAGGACTCTCCATTTCTTCATTTTGGGAATGTAAAGAATAAATGGGGAAAAAAGAGAAATCTTGTTTTTGAAAGTACAAATGACAGAGATCTTGATGAGGGTGTGCTTATTTATTTATTTATTTTTTAAAGATTTTATTTATTCATGAGAGAGAGAGAGAGAAAGAGAAGCAGAGAGAGAAGCAGGCTCCCCGCTGAGCAGGGAGCCCGATACGGGACTCGATCCCAGGACTCTGGGATCATGACCTGAGCCGAAGGCAGACGCTTAACCATCTGAGCCACCCAGGCGCCCGAGGGTGTGCTTATTTAAAGAACTGTAATTCAACTATAGGATTTTTAAAAAATCACGTAATCTGATTATCACTGATGTTCTCCTTCACCATCCCAGTGTTTCAGATGTGGACAGTTTTAGAACCCATAGTGTGTCTGTTGACAGCACCACTGTGCTCTGTCATTTTTTTTTTTTTTTTTTAGATTTATTTATTAGCGCACACACGCATGAACGGGGAGGGGCAGAAGGAGAGAGAACCTCAAGCAGACTCCCCATCGAGCAAGGAACTCGACACAGGGCTCGATCTCACGACCCCAAGACCATGACCTGGGCCAAAATCAAGTGTTGGATACCCAACCGATGGAGCCACCCAGGTGTCCCTGTGCTCTGTCATTTTATTTTGAACTCTTGTATCCATTTTAGCTTATTCTGTTTCTTTCCACTAGGGTACTGTGAGAACCTCCTCTTTAAAAAAAATTTTGTTATAGTTTACTCAACAAGTTATTCTCCCTAAAAATGAATTTTATTATTTTTTTCCTGTTTGTAAATTCATACACAGGGGTGAGGGAGCTGGTGCTGAAGCTGGACTGGAATAAGGTTACCATTTACTTTTTGCATTTTGCACTTAAGTGTACAATTTAAATATGAAAGGAAGAACAGAAGAAAGAAGAAAAGCTGTCATCTTCTGTCACCTCTGTGTAAGAGAACCTTTAACACTGTTCGCTTACAGAAAGTCCTTTACTGGGCATTCAAGGCCTCCTGACGTTTGCAAAGTATTATTTGTTACATGCCAGACATTTTTCTGAGCCCTTTGCAGAAAATAACCCATTTCATCCTCATGCACCCTATGAGGTATGTACTATTATTTTTTCCCATTTTACAAGTGGAGAAACTGAGGCAGATAACTTAAGTAATTGGGGAACAGCCACAAAACTAGTGGCTGATTCCAGAGTCCTCTTTCCTGTGCCCTCCACCATCAGTGGTTCTCGGCCCTGCTTGTACTTTAGAATCATCTGGGCAGCTTGTGGAGAGGGCCATGGGAGAGAGATGGAAATTTTACCTGGCCCCATCTGAGGCCAATGAAATCTTCCCTCTTCTCCCCACTTCCAAGGTCCAAGGTCACCCCCTCTCTGTTTTTCCAGTATACCATACCCTTACTTCCCCCTCATTTCATGGCAGATGTAGGGTTTTCAGTGGCCTGTTGCAATCAAGGGCCTGCCCCTTTATTAGCCCTATAAGGTGGGGTCCGTGGGGAGAGGGACGGGTTTCCCACCTGTGCGTGTCCTGCCCGGCACAGTGTCTTACGCATACAAAGCACTGGATTGCAGTTTCTCAGTGGGAGATTTGGTATATTGTTATTTTGCAGCAGGGGAGAGCCTGTGATGTACAGAAAGAGCATGAATAGTTAATTGGACAGATCTAATTTTACATCTCTAGCTTATCTGAGCCTCAGCTTTCTTACTGATAAAATGGGAAAGGTGGTAATATTAGAGGATTGTTGTGAGGATTAAATATGTGAAAATATGGAATGTGTTCTGCCGTGCAGTAGGTTACCAGAAATAAATGCCGTGGGTGCCTGGGTAGCTCAGTGGGTTAAACAGCTCACCATTGATTTTGGCTCAGGTCACGATCTCGAGGTTTTGGGATCAAGCCCAGTGTCTGGCTCTGTGCTCCGTGTGGAGCTTGCCTGAGCTTCTCTCTCTACCTTCTCCCTTTGCCCCTACCCTCCAAGATATTAAAGAAATAAATGCTGAATTCTTTCCCATGTAAATTAGATTCTAGTTACCCATAAAACTGGGATGTGAAAACTTGCTTGAAAATATACTACAGTTTTTAGTCAAATACAAAAAGTCATAGAATTTCTGGAGCTCAAATAGGCCTTAGGGATCAGGGAATGCAGTCTCGTCCTTTTCCAAGCAAGGAAACTGAAGCATGAAGAGGTGACTTGACCAGGGGCATGGAGTGAGCCCATGACATGCCTTCTTTGCCTGGACTACTCCTGTATCGCACGTACAAACAGGTGGTTAACAAAGACTTTCTTACTGCCGGGATTATTGCTCCTTTTTACTTTGTAACGTCTGCGTTATCACCTCCTTCAACTCTTGTGTGCTCTGTAACCTTTCAAAACAGCGTTGCAGGCCTAGAATATCTGACCCTGAGGCAGGGTTTTGGCTGTTAGGTAAAGTCCTAAAGGAAGCCGCTATGGGACACGGGTTAAGGAGGTGGGAGAAAGAGCATATATTTAGCTTGTTGGTTTTTCTTACATGAGAGGGAGAAGAGCCAAGAACATACCAACAAAACAGTAGTTCAGTCCACGAACCTCTTTCCAGTTCTTGTGCTTTCTGTGAAAATGGGGTTCTTGTTTCTTTCTTAAGTTCTCGCATGTGTAAGGTTAAAAGCAGAGGGGAAAGGAGGGTATTACAACTCTACTTCAAGGAGACACCGATACTTTGTTTTTATCAAACATCATACTGTTAAAAGCTTCAGAATGGCATTATGCTTTGAGATTATTTTCAAACTAAACAGCTTTTCCTACTAATACTTCAGAATAGATATTTAGGTTTCTGTCCTTGTTGATGACTGTAATTTGAATTAAAAGTGAAACCAGTTCATTGACACGTACTACGTATTGTCTGATTTGGGGCCTAGTTGCTAAGGGGGAGTGCTGCCTGCAATGAAGATGGTAAGATGTGCCATTTTCTGGTACCACAGTAAGTCCTGACCGCTGTGCCCATCCCTGTGCCCCATCTCCCCTCCCCTGTTGTCACCCCCCCCCAACAGTGTGTTTAGAATCACCAAGGTAGTCACACTCTGGTGTCCCGTGCAGTGGAAACTACCTATTCATATCATTTATAATTCCTCATCATTTTCTATCCCATTTTGCAACTTATTACCTATACAGGACATCTTGATTCTCTTAAATGCTTGGGGAATTTTTCCTTTGAAGAACTGTGAAATTAGCTGTGGACGGCATGGGGAGAAAATGCCAGTGTCTTTTCCAAAGAGTTGGGTTGCTTAGAGAAAATGATAGATGTTTCGTGTTCTTAGCAGTGTCTAAACTCAAGGGGAGAGACACCTATTCCAGATCTCTTCAGATTCATTGTCTGAAAGCAGAAACATTTATAATTTGCACTTTACTTGGTGTTTACAATATACTGCATGAAACACTTTATGAATATTTAATAATTTGTTTTTTGACACGATCACCGATATCTTTGTTTCCTGATTCTACACTAAGCTCTTAACCTTTTTTGTATTTATCTCACTTTTCCAAAATGAAAAGTCCAGATGAGGGAGTTTTAGAAAATATAGTGGAAACAGAATGTGGCTTAACTTTTAAAAATAGTCATTATGCAGCAAAAAACCTAGAGCTATAAAATTTAAATCTCGTGAAAGTTCACCAGATTTCTTCAAAACCTGCGTTGCATAAGCCCTGAAATCTTTGACATTTGACCAAGGTTTGAGGAGCTTGACCGTCCCTCAAGGGCACACATTCTCTCAGGCTGCTGGGGAAGACAGCCGTCTGCCGGGAGACACGGCTGCCTCCGCAGACGTCCCCGACTGGCTTCTAAATCTGAGCTAAACTTCGTAGTCGGATGGTGAAAGAATTCAGAAACTGTCTCTGCCTCAGTGCGTGTGAACTAGAGAGTGGGAGGCATCACGGGGTGAAGTTTGAGTTAGGAGGTGTTGATCAGTCTTCATAGTAAGACACAGTGAATAGTATTTCTAGTTTCCTGATGAAAACAAACTGAGTTCTGCTGGGCGTGGTTCTCCTGATTGTTACTGTTAAATTCTTTGCTTGCTCTTTTTATACCCACACTTAGATAATCTATAAACAGGGTTTGGATCCTGTGTGCTTCACTTTCTTTTCTTACCAGTCGTTTTCGGTGTATGTATTCCCTGAGCAAATTCTTTCCAACAAAGTATTTAGCTTTGTATGCACACAAATTCAAGAGCCAATTAAACATGTCTTTGATTAATTTATCACAAAGAATGCTACCTTGAGTTAAAACAATTCTACTCTGTGGAGAGAGTTCTTTCTGTTCAAAAGAGGGTCCTTATTTCTAAAGAGCTGAGCTCTGATTTTAATTAAATAAGGAGCATTTTATGCAATTTTTTTCTAAAGCTTAAGATTAATTTCTATGGTTACTAGGGATATAAATCTCTAGATTGCTTTAAAACAAAGATTTTTGTTCAAGAGAGAGTTGACAGCTCCCTTTAAGAGAAGCTATTACTTAATTTTACTTTTCTAAGTTTAAACACATAAAAATATTTGTAATGATACCCCAAAGGCATCATAAAAATGTAAAATAATTGTACTCTAAAATATCTAAAATTACAGGAAATAGACCTCATTTTAAAAAATGAACTGGGATTCGTGGGCTGGGGAACTGGGGTGTGACATACTTCAAACCCAGAATCTCTTGTCAGGAGACTTTTTTTTTTAAATAGTGAAAGTCTTTTCTGTTGCCAGTCATACAAACTTTAAAATGTGCTCATTCTGTTAGGAAATATTTCTTTATAATTTTATTACCTTTAATGTGTATTACTGTATTACATATATGGATGTCTTAGATTCCCCTCTGAGAGACAAATTTCTGTCTCTGGGATTAAATGGCATCACTGGGCTTGTGGATTAACTATATCACAGTTAGCTTTTAGACCGTTTTTAATGATTATTTAAAAAGCACATAGCCCAGTTTTCTAAGCAGCTTTGAACAAGGGCAGCATAAATAGTTTCTAGTGTTTTACTTACCTAAAGTATATTTCTTCTCTCAGTAGATACTGTTAACTGATAAATTGTTCCCAGGCTAAAGGTATGTCATATTTTAACAAGTGTAGCGTAAAGTCTATAGTAGAGGTGCCTACAGGGAAAAAAACCCCAACTTTTTGAGTAAATGAATCAATACTTATCCTCTTTCCTCCTTTAGTATTGTAATAACAGATTTTTTGCTTTTTTCATTTTTTAAAATTGTAATTGGGTCTTGCATAGTAAAACGTCTTCTGTTTATTAGGAAAAGTAAAATTAGATTTACAAAATATTCAGACTGAAGTTTTGAAAGAAATGGCATTTCGTATGTAATACGAATGCTGTTGAGACTAGATATGCCTGTAGTTTTAAAACATGCCTGATTCGGGAATGCTTTGCATTAAATGAGTTTATATTTTGAGAGCAAAACGGGGGAGAAAGAAAACGTTTCCTCCTTTTTTTTTTTTAAGCGACGAGAAAATTAAGTTGAGTGCAGATATTGAAAGTGCTGTAAGCTGAGTGAGCAACAAAAGTAAACACTGATTATTGCACATGTACACTTGGACCAGTTTACTTTTATCTTTCAAGCGAAACATTTCCCACAGTTCTTGTGGGTTTTTATTTAAGTTGGGAAAACTTTGGAAGTTTGTGTGAAAGTATAAATAAGTTTGTGAAAGTCACGATTAGAGTCTGATAATAAACACGCAGGAAGTCAGTTGGGGAAACTGACAGTCAGATGTTACATTTCATGATGTTTTCTCCCCAGAGGCAGTTGCCTAGAGAGGGATGTCAGTTTCTGTGACTCTGAAACACATACTTTGGCTGTAATTGAAAATAAGGGTTAAATAGGAATTCTCAGATATGGATGAAGTTTTGCATTGTTTTTAAGAGCCTTAGTGATTGTTCTAGGAATCCCCAAGGTGCCCCTTTTCAACGATGGGCACAGAAATTACATATATTTTTATAGACTCCAACTAAAAAACAAAATACATACTTAGTTGGCAGGAAAATTTAAAGTTTTTTTTTTTTTTTTTTTTTTACAAAATAAGCATTAAATTTTAGCATATATGGAGATTCTTAATTTTGCAAGGAGGAAAAATTTTTTAGTTGGTTTAATTTTGAAATAGACCACAATCATAGAGTATAAATAAAAATAAAATCTAGAAACCTTAATCTAAAATTTGTTTTAAATCTCACCATTAGGACATTGACCTCACAACTGCAAATTGGCATTTTATTTTTAGTTGCTTATTCCCCAATTCTCAGGGAAGTTCGTCCATTTTTTTTATTGTAATGAGACTACGTGGAGAAAGAGGGCACCTGACCAGTCGTTAGAGTTGGCACTTTGGAAATAAGTCATCAGATACCGATACATGGTGTAGAGTTTTTGAAGGGTTTCTTGAACATTGTAGCTTGTCCTTTCTTCAGGGATGCTGCATGTGTCCCTTGTGAGTGTGTATGTATGTATTTGGGGGGACAGTTAGTGTTACATTTGAAGACAGTTTTATTGCTTACAAATTGATGATGTGATTTTAACTGAAATTTGTGGCTGTGATAAGAAAAATTTTTATACACGTGGTGTTTCAGATGCTTTACCTAATGATCTCAAGAACTGTTAAAAGGGATTTAACTTGTATATACTGGTTTTACTTCTAAAGCTTTCAAACTGAGTTCTGAATAGAACTTGCAAATATAAGACTTAAACATTATAAAGTAAAACAGTAAATCTTAAAAATAGGATGAAGAGATACAATTTGATTCTCAAAATCAAAGTCAGTAATATATAGCTCAGGATCTAACCGTTACTTTTCTAGGTATTTTTATACACAGATTTTTCTCTAGCAAGTGATTTCTTAGGAACTAAATTATTTTATGCTATTTTGAACACTTAAACAGTTTTATCAGGCTAGTCCCCATTTTATAAAACTTAGCAGTTAGCAATTCGCTGTCTTTTTTCCTAAATCCCAGAAACCAGTCGATCTTATATATTTTCATTTTTTTCAAGCAGAGGATGTTGGAATGTTTTGTTACTTATTACTTGAAATATTTTCTGCCCTTTTTTTGTTGTTGTTTTTCTTTGCACGTGTACAGAAGTGCTTTAAGTTTCATGCCTTATTTACTCCAAAGAAGACCATAATGAAGGAAAGGAATCTATATTTTTTTGGAAGACAGGGAATGATGAAGCAGGCCCTGGGTTTTGCATGGAATTTGAACGTTTCTGTTCCTGGTTGAGGCTGGCTTGCTCTGCATTTTATTCCCATTCACTCAGTTGAAAGATGACTTTGGAGGAAAGGCTGGGTATCTTGTTACCAGACCCTCTTTTTCAGAGCTTCGTGATAAAATGCACATTACGTCCTTTGCTTTTGTTTTTACCAAGTGAGAAAAAAAAATATTAAAGCAGAGCACTTATACTTGTGGGGTTTGAGTATTATCAAGCAGGGTTTTCTGTTGAATGTAAATTATTGGCATCTATCAAGTGGTATGGAAGTTGAGTGTATGTTCTCCCTTTGTACTGCCTGTCGTTGATTTCACTCTTCTCTTTGCTGATGTGAAGCAGAAACTGGACAAGGTAACAGTTTTGATGATGAGATTAGAGGTAGCCAGGCTGACTGTCTCCTGGCTTTTAGAGAACCTTATAAGCTCAGGGCCACCCCTTCCCCTTGTTTAGATATTACTTGCTCTTTTGAGTTTCAGATTACAGGAGCAATTGATCTGCATGACCTATCTTAAGAACCTTAACTTTGCAGTGGAAACTTAAACCAAATGTATATCCTCAAGAGACAAATCATCTTAAAACCAGGCTGTTGTCATTTTGATGTACTGTACTGTTTGTGGAGGAACAGTGTGGTGCAGGGCACCACCTGGTGGACGAGAACGGTACTTGCCGCGATGGGTGGAAGATTTGGAGAACTAGCCTACGTTGATCTAACTCTTGCCCTGGGCTTGAAAATAAGGGGTTTCATGTTGTTTCCAGTTCATAATTTCTACCCAGGATTCCAGAAGGATGAGATTGGGAGCAGGCTGTGATATGTCAGTTTTATTTGTGGTTTTCCTACTTCTGTAGGTGTGCGTGCTGGTTCTTGCCATCCTCACAAATGTTTTTTCCTTGTAGTTGATATTATAATTCAAATAAAAAGATCGTTTTTTAAAATGTCAGTAGGGCAGCATTTCATGTGCTTGAGTGCATACGTTTAACCTGAGTAATAAAAAACCTGCCTTTGGGTAGAACCTGTTTGTGGCCCCAACCTTTATGTTCACTTTTTGTGGGGAGGGTTGCTTTTGGTTGCCAACTGTGTGCAGCTGTTGGCTGCTTGTTACACAGGGGGTGTGCCTTTGGTGCATACTAAAACGTTTGCAAAAACTGTGGGAAAATTCTGTATTTTTAAAAACTGTTTTTAATAGATTTT